>NW_027441888.1:300000-457500 GCF_048569485.1 Anomaloglossus baeobatrachus
GAAATACAGATTAAAACAGATGGGACACATTGCAAACTCACAAAAATAAACAGTGAGAGGCTAAGGAGAAAATCAAGAGCAGGAAGGTAGCAACAAAAATGACAACAAGGGTTAACACCACAACAGCTCACAGTAATAATACACAAAAAACACCCATAAGTCTGGATCACAACACCTCACCAGATCAGTATAGGTAAACTATAGCTGGCATTAATGAAATAGTCCAGCCAGCATATACAGAATGGGAGCAAACAATACTTTCTCCTCTACAGCATGTGATCACAGACATTAACAAGCAGCCCAGCAGAGAATAACTCTTACTAGCCTGCCCAAGCCTTGGTTTGATGCCTGCGTCTCCCTGCGCTGCTCACAGGCTGCAGAGAAATTAACATGCAAAGTACCAGAGTCTATCATTTCAACAGATCCTGACGCGGCCATGACAGTTGACAAAACCTGCAAACATCTCCTTGAAACATTGATCCACAACATAGACAATTTCAAAGAGGTTTTTTTCGAAGACGAAAATAAAATAAAGACAGATGCTGAAAATTCAACTGGGTTGTCTGGGACTGTAACGCTGATGGCCTATCCTTAGGCTTTGTAACCAAAGCAGGTAGCAGGGTCTTGAAGCCTGTACAGAAACATTAGGGTTCAAATTCATCAAGACCGGTGATGTACACTGAAAAATGATGTCAGGGACTGGAGTGAGATTTCTGGCATAGGGAACATCGCAGTTTGTTATGAATTAGAGAAGCGGTGGCATCACACCCTTGTTCTGGCCCAGCTCTGCCCATTTTGGCAAAGCTGGTTAAAATTGTTGTGAACACACACAGACACCAGCCTGTCTCCTCTTCAGCTTTAGACTCCTCCAACTGAGACCTTTGGTCACATGACATGATGTCAAAATGGTCATTAAGCAGTCCTATAATTGGTATATAAACACTGGGGCCCCTGGGAGAAAGGAGGCCCTGTGCAATTGCCCAGTTTGCTCTCCCTTTCCCCTAATGCCAGTCCTGCATGCCAGCCTGTTCTCTGTTCAGTTCTTTTAGACTCCTGCAATTAAGAGACCTTTGGTTACATCATGTCACATGACTTTGAAGCCATCAAAGGTCCTTAGAGCGTGCGAGGTACTGAAGCAAAGTGTGCGGGGATTGAAGATAAGTGTGGCATAGTTTAAACACAATTTCATAGTTTGACACAAGAACATAGTTTGAATTTATCCTTATACGTTTCCCATTGTTTTGTTTTTTTGGGTTTTTTTTCTTGTTTTTCTACTTGAACGTTTATCCCCATTTAATAGGTGCTCCATGGACAATGCTACCAGGTGTGTATCTTGTCAGATGTATGCATGCCTTGAGCAGCCGTTCGAGGGTGAATATGTCTGCACTCGATGCAAGCATGCTGCGTATTTGGAAGCCAAGGTAACTGATCTAAATAAGCAGCTTGCAACACTCAGGGGCATTGCAAACCTGGAGAGGAGTTTAGAGCTCACTGAGCTTTCTCTGGCTGGGGCCAGTGATATGGAGGAGGGTGGAGGTGCAGAAGATCAGGACCCAGAGGTAGGTAGTTGGGTAACAGTTAGAAGTAGAGGTAGGGGGAAAAGTGTCAGGGAGCCTAGTCCTGACCTGGCACAACCTAGTAAATATGCCTGATTGGCTGATATTAGGAATGAAGGGCCAGGACTAGGCTTACTACAGCAGGACATTGCTCCTAGCAACCAGGAAAACAACTGCTGTAGGAAGGAGGGAAATAAGAGTGCAGCAAAGCCCAGACAGATATTGATGGTAGGGGACACAATAATTAGGCGGACAGACAGGGTCATCTGTCACCGAGACCATGAATGCCGAACAGTGTGTTGTCTGCCAGGTGCTCGTGTTCGGCATATTGCGGGTTGGATAGACAGATTGCTGGGTGGGGCTGGGGAAAACCCAGCGGTCATGGTGCACATTGGTACTAATGACAAAGTTAGAGGCAGGTGGAAGGTCCTTAAAAATGATTACAGGAAACTAGGAGAGAAGCTGAACTCCAGGACCTCCAAGGTGGTGATTTCAGAAATTCTACCGGTGCCACGAGCGTCACTAGAAAGACAGCGGGAGCTTAGGGAGATAAATACATGGCTTAGAAATTGGTGCAGGAAGGAAGGATTCGGGTTCAAGGAGAACTGGGCTGACTTCTCAGTCGGCTACAGGCTCTACAGTAGGGACGGGCTGCACCTCAATGGGGAAGGTGCAGCTGTGCTGCGGGGAGAAAATGGTCAGACGGATGGAGGAGCTTTTAAACTAGGATCTGGGGGGAGGGAGGGTAGTGGAGCAAAAAAGGGGATAGATAGAGCAGATAGAGAAGTGAGACAGTAGGGGTCAATGAAGGATTGGGGGGGATGGGACATGCAAGGAACGTAGGGAGGCTAGGAGTAATAAAGGTGTTAATAGGATTAAATCTCTACTGGCAAATGCAAGAAGTCTTGCAAACAAAATGAATGAATTGGAAACTCTTATGTCAACCATGGATTATGATGTGGTGGGCATTACGGAAACCTGGCTGGATGAAAGCCATGACTGGGTGACAAACATACAGGGTTATAGTACATTTAGGAGGGACAGGAAAGACAAAAAAGGTGGTGGGGTGTGTATATTTATCAAATCTAAGATAAAACCTGTGTTGAATGATTACATTGGGGGGAACTGCAACAATGTAGAGTCAGTATGGGTAAATGTATGTGGGGAGGTGAATAATGGAAAAATGCTAATTAGAGTTTGCTATAAACCTCCTAACATACCTGAACAAATAGAGGGTGAAATGCTGGAACAAATTGAAAAAGGCAGCTAATAATAATAATCGGGCTCTTATTATGGGGGATTTCAACTATCCAGACATACAGTGGGACATAGAATCTTCTGGTTGTGCTAAAACCTGTAAGTTCTTATCTACAATTCAAGACCATTTCCTCAATAAGATGGTAGATGAACCGACGAGGGGAGATAATTTGCTAGATCTGGTCCTGTCAAATAGACCGGATACAATTTCAGATCTACAGGTCCGGGAGCACTTGGGCACCAGCGATCATAATATGGTAAGCTTCAATGTAATATTCAATAGAACATTTCAAATGGGAAATGCTAAAACCTGGAACTTTAGGAAAGCTGATTTCAACAAATTAAGGGAAGAGCTTAAATGTGTAGATTGGGACAAAGTCATGGTAACTGGGGATACCGAACATAAATGGGGTAAGTTTAAGGATATACTACTAGAGTCCTGTAAAAAACGTATACCCTCTGGTAATAAAATGTCACGGAATAAAAAGAAACCACTATGGATAAATAAGACTGTACAAAGTATAATAAAACAAAAACAAGGGGCGTTTAAAATCTTAAAGGCTGAGAATACAGAAATAGCATTTCAGGAGTATAAAGATATCAATAGGAAATGCAAAAAAGAAATCAAACAAGCAAAACTAGCTACTGAAACAAAAATCGCCAATGACATTAAAATAAATCCCAAAATCTTTTATAAATACATTAATGCCAAAAGGAAAACAAAGGATTAGTATTGGCCCCTTAAAATATAACAAGTTAGTTATAGACGACAAATAAAAGACTGAGATATTAAATAGGCATTTCTCATCTGTGTTCACCAAGGAACTGACTGTACCAGGGATCATTCAACAAGTGAAAAATCAAAGTCCACCATCCGATATAATTAATTTAACACAAGAAGAAGTACACCTACATCTGAGTAAATTAAACATTGACAAATCCCCAGGGCCAGATGTCATTCATGCACGAATATTGAGGGAATTGAGCTCCGTAATCGACAGACCGCTGCATCTCATCTCTTTAGACTCGCTTGTAACAGGGTTGGTGCCTCAGGATTGGAGGATTGCTGATGTAGTATCGATATTTAAGAAAGGTAAGAGGATAGATCCAGGCAACTACCGTCCAGTAAGCCTGACATCAGTAGTATGCAAAGTTTTGAGGGCAATTTAAGGGATGACACGCAAAAATATGTTGCAGAAAATAATATAATAACTGACAGACAGCATGGATTCATGAAAGATAAGTCGTGTCTAACCAACCTGTTGGGGTTCTATGAGGAGGTAAGTGCAAACCTGGATATTGGTAATGCAGCTGATGTGATTTATTTGGACTTTGCAAATCCATTTGATACTGTACCACATAATAGCCTTATACTAAAGCTCCAGAAGCAAGGACTAGGGGAAACTATATGCAACTGGGTAAGGAATTGGCTAAAAGATAGGAAACAAAGAGTAGTCATAAATGGTACATTCTCTAAATGGGCTATAGTCAGCAGTGGGGTGCCACAGGGATCTGTGCTAGGACCATTTCTTTTTAATCTCTTTATTAATGACCTTGTGGATGGGATTGACAGTAAAGTGTCAGTCTTTGCTGATGACACCAAACTATGTAGGATATTAAAAACTGACCTTGATAGTAAAATATTACAAAAAGATCTGGATAAGATGTCAGAATGGGCAGATACTTGGCAAATGAGATTTAATGTTGATAAATGTAAAGTAATGCACTTAGGAGGGAGTAATCCTATAACTGCGTATACATTAAATGGAAGTAAACTCGGGACTACAGAACAGGAGAAGGACTTGGGTATTCTCATTACAAATAAGCTGAGCAGCAGCACTCAATGTCAAGCAGCAGCTGCAAAAGCAAACAAGATTCTAGAGTGTATAAAAAGAGAGATTAGATCCCGTGATCCCAACGTATTGTTACCCCTCTATAAATCACTTGTAAGGCCACATCTGGAATATGGGATCCAGTTTTGGGCTCCACATTTTAAAAAGGACATTCAGAAGTTAGAGTCAGTTCAAAGGCAGGCAACTAGACTACTACAAGGAATGGAAGGACTCCCATATGATGAGAGATTGAAAAAGTTAGATATGTTTAGCTTAGAAAAAAAGACGTCTCAGAGGAGATCTCATTTATATGTATAAATACATGTGTGGTCAATATAAAGGACTGGTACATGACTTATTTCTTCCAAAGACAATACTAAGGACCAGGGGGCACTCACTGCGAGTGGAAGAAAAGCGATTCCGACAGCTAAATAGGAAAGGGTTCTTTACAGTTAGAGCAGTCAGACTGTGGAATGCCCTACCACAAGAGGTAGTAATGGCAGATACTATAACAGCTTTTAAAAAAGGGCTGGATGATTTCCTCAGTACACACAACATTGTTGGTTATAAATGACTTAAGCGGGCTTTACACATTGCGATATCGGTCCCGATATCGCTAGTGTGGGTACCCGCCCCCATCTGTTGCGCGACGCGGGCAAATCGCTGCCCGTGGTGCACAACATCGCCCGGACCCGTCACACATACTTACCTGCCCGGCAACGTCGCTGTGACCGGCGAACCGCCTCCTTTCTAAGGGGGCGGTCCGTGCGGCGTCACAGCGATGTCACTGAGCGGCCGCCCAATAGAAGCGGAGGGGCGGAGATGAGCGGGACGTAACATCCCGCCCACCTCCTTCCTTCCGCATTGTGGCCGGGAGGCAGGTAAGGAGAGCTTCCTCGTTCCTGCGGCGTCACACGGAGCGATGTGTGCTGCCGCAGGAACGAGGAACAACGTCGTTACTGCTGCAGTAACGATTTTTGAGAATGGACCCCCATGTCACCGATGAGCGATTTTGCACGTTTTTGCAACGATGCAAAATCACTCATCGGTGTCACACGCAATGGCATCGCTAATGCGGCCGGATGTGCGTCACCAAATCCGTGACCCCAACGAGTTCGCATTAGCGATGTCGTAGCGTGTAAAGCCCCCTTTAGTGACCAAATGTAGAAGTGGTGGAGGAAGGTTGAACTAGATGGACCTAGGTATTTTTTCAACCTTAATAACTATGTAACTATGTAAACAATCAACCTCAGAATACAACTGCCGGGGTCTTTAAGAGAGTGCGGTCTTGAGAATTTGCGCAGTTTGACTCCTCCCAACGCTGGCCCTGACTGTGACTAGGGCTTATTTATGGAGTAGGGCTTATATTTCAAGCATTCTTCAAAAATCCCATAAAATTGTGCTAAGTGTTATTTTTAGACTATGTTTAATTTTCAGGGAAACGGTATTTATGAACTCTCTGCAGGTCATTGAGTTGCCATCATAACAACATAGAGAAGGCACTAGAAACAAACAGAAGGAAAGACAATACAGTTGAAAAAAAAAAAAACAGAACAGAAAGTCTAAAGATGTAAACACAAAATTAGTGCAGAAAGTGCATGAGTAGATATCTCTTACTGGATAGAGCTGGAGGAAACACATCCTGAGGAACATCGGGATCTTCTTGTTTACAGTCCTGTGGGAGAAGAGGACGGGGACATCTCTCTGGTGTTGTCCTCTTACTGGATAGACCTGGAGGAGACACATACAGGGACTGAATTCATTCCTTACATACAGAGAATTATAGGCCGTGTGTATTTAGTCCTGTCTATTACCTGGTGATGTGAGGGGCTGGGGAACCTCCATCATGACGTCCTTGTACAGATCTTTGTGACCTTCTAAATACTCCCACTCCTCCATGGAGAAATAGACGGTGACGTCCTGACACCGTATAGGAACCTGACACATACAATGATACCGTCACCCCCGATCCCTTCATAGCGTTACTGTATAATGTCCCAGCATTCCCAGCAGTGTCACCTCTCCAGTCAGCAGCTCAATCATCTTGTAGGTGAGTTCTAGGATCTTCTGGTCATTGATGTCCTCATGTATCGGGGGGTGAGGTGGAGGCCCCGTGATTGGGCTCAGGGGTCTTCCCCATCCCTCAGACACAGGGGCCTGACAGCGCTCACTAGAGGTCTTCTTCACTACTGTGTAATCCTGGTTATGGAGAGACACAGTAATAAATCTCACTCCAGACATTTCCAGAGTCCTCACCTCTCCAGTTCTGTCCATCTGTTATTCCCATAGATAAGAATGATGTAATGTGACGTCATCAGAATCTCTCACCTCTCCAGTAAGCCGGAAGAGGATCTCTAGGGTGAGGTGTAATATCCTCTCTGCCATCTTGTCCCTGGCCATATCCATTGTGGACAGGAAATTTTCTGAAAACAGAATAAAACCACTGAAAAGGATCTGATATTATAAGGACCTGAATGGGAAGGAGATGAGTCGATATGTAAAATTAATGGAGATAATAATGGAGGGAAGATATCATTTGGGTAGGGGAAAAAAAATTTCAACATGAAATGAAGTAGGAAAACCAACCCATAAAAGTATTGCACTTAAAATGGTATCAATGAAAACATCGGCTCATCAAGCAAAAAACAAGTCCTCATTCAACTCCGATGTCGGAAAATGGAGACACAAACCGATTTTTTAATGTTTTTTTTTTTTACAAAAGTCTGATTTTTATTCACTACTAGTGATGAGTGAACCAGGAGTTCGGTATAAACTCAGACTTTTCCAAGATAGTAAAGTTCAGGTTTGGAGTTCGGGGGCTTCACGTATGGAAACCACTCTCGTGTTATTGTGCACCAAGAAATAAAACTGAATAAACCCGCCCTCCCCTGTTAGTGATCTGTTTATGGCTGCATGTGGGCGGAGACCCGAACTGCCAATCAGTGACTTCAAATAAACATCAGGTCAAGTCCAAGTCCATAACCGATCTTTACAAATGTTCAGCTGGACCAGCAGAAGCCGAACATCCACGGGTCCGCTCATCTCTAGTCACCACTTAGATAATAAGAAATGTCTGATATTGCTGTAATCACACTGATCTGGAGAATCACGCTGACCGCTCACTTCCAGCACATCGTCAATGGCATAAAAAGAATAAAAAAATGGAATTTTTTTTATTTCACCGCATTTTGAATTTTTACTTAATTTCCAGTTGATTTTATGGTAAAATTAAAAACTAAGTCATTTAAAGAAAAAAACAAACAAACAAAAAAAATCCTTCATAACAGTTTACAATGTGCCCATTGTATCGTTGGTAGGGATGAGTGAATGTATTCGCCACTATTTGGTATCCGACGAATAACAGGCTGTTCGCGACATTCGGTATCCGACGAATAAAACAACATCCGCTCCGATACTTTCATTGTCATTTCTGACTTCCTGGTGCCTGTTTTCCAGCCAATGAACACATCTGATGTTGTTTACCCTCACAGTAATGCCGCAGCCGTCTTTGTTGTGGTGTTACTGTGATTGGCTTGGCCGCACAGCGTCTTGGGGGCTATATACGCCAGCGGCCATTTTGTGGACACGCAGTCATAGGGAGCTCGCAGTGTAGATAGCCTGTATTGTGTGCGGGAGAGCGTTCTTAGATCCAACTAATAAATAGTCGTTGTAAGGGCTGAAGACTGTGTTCAGTAGCTGCTAGCAGCTCCATAAATCGCCAAATCGCAAATCTGTGAATGCAGAACCAGATATAGTGCTCTCTCTGTCTGTCTCTCCCTCTCCGCCCCTGTCTCATTCTCACCGATCACTGACCGATCACCAGTACGGCTCTGCACGGCTGTCACACTGCTCTGGCGTCTTCTCCAGCTTTTGAAAATGCCGCTCATTATTCCATCTCGTATTCACTGCTTCCCCTGCCCACCAGCCCCTATGATTGAGTGACAACTGTCTCACTGCAACCAATCACAGCCGCCGGTGGGCGGGTCTATGTAGTGCAGTAATATAAATAAATAATTTTTTAAAAAAAACGGCGTGCAGCACCCCCAATTTTGATACCAGCCAAGGTAAAGCCACACAGCTGTAGGCTGTTATTCTCAAGATGGGGAGCTCCACGTTATGGGGAGCTCATCAGCCTAAAAATATCAGCCAGCAGCCGCCCGGAATTGCCGCATTCATTACATGAGACAGTCCCGGGACTCTACCCGGCTCAACCCGAATTGCCCTGGTGTGGTGGCAATCGGGGTAATAAGGAGTTAATGGCAGCCCATACCTACCACTAAGTCCTACGTTAATCATGGCAGGCATCTGAGACACCCCCATGATTAAGCTACAAGTTGAAGAAAATAAACACATGCACCCAAAAAATCCTTTATTTGGAATAAAAGCCGAAAAAAACCCCACCCTCTATCACCACTTTATCAAAATCCCCATATACCCCTCCAGATCCGACGTAATTCACACGAGGTCCCACAACGCATCCAGCTCTGCTACATGAAGATGACAGGAGTAGCCGTAGAACACCGCCGCTCACCATGAGCTCCACAGAGCAACTGAAGTGAGCTGCGATGCCATCAGCGATGACGTCATTCAGTTTACCCGCAGCCACCGCTCTCAGGAAGAGGACTCGAGATGGCCGTGGGTAACCTGAGCGCCAGCACCGGTGATCGCGCGGCTCACTTCAGTCACTCAGGTGATTTGCGGTCACCAGTGAGTCCTTCACCTGTGATCACAAATCAGACAGAGCCGCGCAATGACAATGAAGTCGGATGACGTTCATCCGAGTTTATTCTGATCGCGCAGCCAGCCACGCTCTATGGGGATGTAGCAGAGCTGAGTGGGACTGCACTGTCAAAAATGCATCCAAAATGCATTCAAAATGCATAAAAAACGCATGGTTTTGGATGCTTTTTGAAACGCACATGCAGTGTAAAGCATGACAAAAGGGAACATGAATGAGGAGAGAGAGAGTCACAGAGACAGAGAGAGAGAGAGAGACCAGGCATGATTCCAGATTATTTCCAAACTTCTACAGGCTGTGCCCATACTGTTTCTGCCTTTTCCCATCCATTTCAGCCTTTTCCTCAGACACCACAGGTCACCGTTAGGTCCAACGTGAAAATATTCGGGTTTCCCATAGACTTACATTGGGCGTCGAATGTTCGTGAATATTCAAATAGCAGCGACCTATTCGTCGGATATTCGTCGAAGCGCATATTTTGGTATTCGATCATCCCTAATCGTTGGGCTTTACTCTCCTCCTCCTCCATGTCATTCTGTAGCACTAAATTCAAATTTTCAGAGGGCCTGCAGGTGTCAAGAAACCTGAGTTTGGTGAGGGCCCTGAGGTGGCCCAGTAACATACATTTTGGAGGGACTGCTCTAACTTATACATTTGGGCGGTGCCTCCCTTAATGAGACTCAGATAGTGGAATACATTTTCCATAGCAGTTTACAATGCGCCCATTGTAGCATTGGGCTTTACCCTCCTCCTCCTCAAATTTCCCAGTCTGGAATGTAAACGTGTGTGTAAACCAGAAGAGCGAGAGCAGATTCTATCTTGAATGGCAGACAATAAGGCCTCTTCACATTTCTCAAGCAGCAACACATTTTCCACGACTACACAGTCTACTGTGAATACACAGAAGGCTGGTCCATCCAATCCTCAACCTAGTCCTCCTTCCTCCCCCCATCAGTCACAGGAGACATATGACCCCAAGCTTGGCCACTCTGAGGATCTGTTTTGTATGTATCCGTTGGTTGGCTCTGGACTCTCACCGTGCAGCATTGAAGAGGGATGAGAGAAGTTGCTGTGAGTTGAGTATTTGAGAACCTATGGCCAGAAAAAAGCCACTTTGAGGAACCTGATTTACTGTCTCCAGAGGTGCAGACTGATGATGATGAGACACAGTTGCCATCAGAGCAGCCTACAATCTTAACTGGGAAGGAGGATGAAATGGAAGACGAGGTGGTCCATAATGAGTCCACTGATCTGACCTGTACCGTTGACATGCATAGCCAGCACAGCAACACAGAGGAAGATGGATATGTAGCACCAACACAGGCACCAAGGGGTAGTGGTTTGCCCAGAGTGAGAACTGGGTCAACTGTCCCGAAGAGCACCCCCAGTGTGGTCCAAGTCAAGGAAAGGGGGCATTCAGCCGCTGTCTGGACGTTTTTCCTGAAAGTCCTTCAGAGAAAAAAATTGTAATTTGTAGCATCTGCCATACCAAGTTGAGAAGAGCGCAGGTCAAATGCAACCTGAGAACCACCAGTATGTGGAACCACATGGCAGCCAAGCACCCCAGAAAAAACAATAATTATAGCAAAAACAACACTCATGAGAGCTTACATCTACAATGAGGTGGTGGTGGGGGAGGACAAAATACAGGTGCTCATTTCCAATGACAATTCAGCTATCTCAAAGATATGGGGGATAGATAAAGTCTGTCTGAACCAGTCAGCCAATCCTTGAGATGCTTTTGGGTGTGGTGGAGTTTGATGGAGAGTTATGTTGTGAGAAGTTGTGGATGGACTGAATTTAATTTGATTAGGGAGTGTGATAGGCCACCCTAAAGAGCTGTGTTTTAGGGAACGTCTGAAGCTGAGTAAGATGTGGTTCGACCTGGTTTCTTGGGTCAGAGCATTCCAGAGGATTGGTGCAGCTCGGGAGAAGTCTTGGATCCGGGAGTGGGAGGTTTGGCTTAGCGTGGATGTTAGTCGAACGTCGTTTGCAGAGTGTAGAGAATGGACAGGGTGATAGACAGAGAGGAGGGTGGAGATGTGGGGGAGAGGGTGCCGCACTGTGGAGAACTTTGTGGGTGAGAACAAACAATTTGAATTGGATCCTGTGATATATGGGCAGCCAGTGCAATGACTGGCATAGAGCAGAAGCATCCGCTAACGGATAGCCAGATAGGTGACCCTGGCTGCCGCATGAAGGATGGACTGTAGAGGAGAGAGTCTAGTTAGGGGAAGACCAATTAATAGAGAATTGCAGTAGTCAAGGCAGGAGTGGATCGGGGCCACAGTGAGGGTTTTTGTAGTTTCCATGGTAAGAAAGGGGATGATTTTAGAGATGTTTTTGAGGTGCAAGCGAGAGGAGCGGGCAAGAGATTGTATACATAAGGTGAAGGAGAGACCGGTATCGAGCATAACCCCCAGACAGCGAATCTGCTGCCTACGAGTTATCGTGGTACCACACACAGAGAGGGAGATGTCAGGTTTAGGGAGGTTAGAAGATGGAGGGAATAGAAGTAGTTCAGTTTTGGAAAGGTTAAGTTTCAAATATAGAGCAGACAACATGTTGGAAACTGCAGACGGACAGTAGGTGGGCAGAACACCAGGGTACCAAATTTGTGTCTGCGGGTCAAACCACTGCTATGTTACCTGTGCTACGTCCTTCACAATCTGCTGTCCAGGAAACAGACTTATGCTGCTTGCTCTCACGCTGCAATTGAAGAGACACCGCAAACATCGACCACATCCACTTTCGATGTCCCAGCGAAGTATCCAGTTGTCTGTGCCTGAGAGCTTAGAAAGGACGCGTAAATACACAGCCACGCACCCACAGGTACAAAAACTCGCACATTGCCAATTTGCTAGCCATGGAGATGTTGCTGATTAGGTTTGTGGGAACACAGTGTTTCCGTGATCTCTTGGCTGTGGCTGCCCCACAATACAGTGTTCCCATCCGCCACTATTTTGCCCGGTGTGCCATCCCCGTGTTACACAAGCATGTGTTAAAACAATCTCAACCGTACTCTGACCAACGTCATAACCGTGAAGGTACACCTAACAACAGACACGTGGACAAGTTGTTATGGACAGGGACGATACATATCTGTTATAGCACACTGGATGAACCTGGTGGAGGCTGGGACAAAGTCGCAAACTGGAACATCACGCATCCTACCCACGCCAAGAATAACGGGCCCAACTCTTATCTGGGTTTCTGCCTCATCATATCCCACTTCCTGTCTCTCCTCCTCCTCCTGCTCCTCACCCTCTGCTGAATTACCCTCCCCATCACTGCCAAGCAGGGAGCTGTGCAGCAACGCATCGTCTAAGCACCAACACGCTCTGCTGCAGCTGATCTGTTTAGGTCAGAAACCACACACTGCAGCAGAGCTGTGGCAAGGTGTAAAAGAACAAACCGTACAGTAGCTCTCCCTGCTGCACCTGCAACCTGGTCTGGTCATCTATGACAATGGGCGTAATCTGGTGGTAGCTTTAACGGTCGGCAAGCTAGTACACGTGCCATGCATGTCTCACATGCTGAACTTAGTTGTTCAGAAATTTCTCAAAACATACCCTGACATGACGTACCTACTTGAGAAGGTAACAAAATCAAAAAAGTGAGCCGGAGTATTGAGTTGATGAACATGCAACTTGTAAACTCGGATTCCCTTGAGAAGGTGTGCTGTATTAGTGCCCATTTCCGCCATTCCTCTACCGCTTTTGCTGGTCTTACAGTGCTGCAAAAACGCTTTAATTTGCCAAGCCACTGACTCATGTGTGACCTGCCCACGTGGTGGAACTCTACATATCATCTGTTGGTGAGGATTAGTGAGCAGTAGAGGGCAGTAGCTTAATACCAGCTTCAACATGCCCCGTCAGACTGACAGTCAGCCACCACACATAACTGTGAAGTGTGTGGATCGTTGACATTTGTGAGGTTCATGAGAACCTTGAGTACTGCACCAAGCTCGTGAGCGGTGATCAGGCTATTATCAGCTTAACCATCCCGCTGCTGTGTCTGTTGAAGCAATCACTGCATAATCTCAAAGAGGAAGCTTTGAGTGTCCAGCATGTGGCTAGGGAGCCAGATTTCCCAGTGGTAGATACTACCCAGCCCAGCCAATTTTCTGAGGCAACATTGGGTGATGAGGAGGAAGAGGAAGGAGAGGACTTGTGCTACCGAGGTGGTTCCCAATTCTACTCAGGGAACTCTCAACCCCAGCATTATGTCTGTCCAACATGGATGGGCTGGAGAGGAGGAGGTGGAGGAGTAGGTGAGTCAACATGAGAAGAGGATGGGTATTGTTCCTCCTTTTTGGGACACAGAACGTTTGCCTGTTGGCAGCTTGGCCCACATGGCAAAGTTCATGTGTAAAGGCCGCTTTACAAGCTGCTATGGGGAGATAAGGTATGCACACCAGTGACTATGTAAGGGGAATACATGAAATAGCAGAAACTGCTGTGTGAATACTGACTTGAAAAATCCAATAGCTATATACAAGAGTGAATATGTGAAAAATGGAAACTGCATTACTGCTATGAACATATGAATCAAGAGAAATTTAGCTACTGAATTGATCAATGCAATAGAGCCCCAACACTACGCCAAAGTATTTCTCTACGTTGGGGTCCCTAGCTTGTGTGTGTCCTCTCATGCAGTTAAAAAACCTACCGTGTATGGGAAGCGGAGACCCAGGCTATATATGCGTATGATATGGATTGGCAATAGGTGTGGTTGGGGAGGGTTCACAAACGAAAAAATACTAACAAATAGGAATAACGTTTGAAACACCATTCTAAGTCCGAACTGGGTGCAAAAACCTTAGGTTTTGCTAACGATGTTGCTAGTGATCACACCCACTCCTGTCGTGTGTGCGTCACAGGCAAATCGTTGCCCGTGGCGAACAATATTGCTAGTACGCGTCACACGCACATACCTTCAGAACGACGTCACTGTGGCCGGCAAACAAACTCTTCTTTTCTAAGGGGGAGGTTTGTGCGGCGTCACAGCGACATTACACAGCGGGCCACCAATAGAAGCGGAGGGGCGGAGAGCAGCCGCATTAACGTCACTCCCACCTCGTTGCCGGAGGACGCTGTTGTTCGTCGTTCCCGGGGTGTCACACGTAGCGATGTGTGCTGAATCAGGAACGACAAACAACCTGCGTCCAAAATGAGCAATGATATTTGGGAATTGAACGACGTGTCAACAATCAACAATTTTTGCCGTTTTTCGGATCATTAGCGGTCGCTCAGAGGTGTCACACGCAACGACGTCCCTAACGATGCCGGATGTGCGTCACGAATTCTGTGACCCCAGCGATATCTCGTTAGTGATGTCGTTGCGTGTAAAACGGCCTTTAGTGTCTGTGGCAAGACCCTCGCATGATACACATTTTATCCTACATCCTAGATTGGCCACCATTCTGAAACTAAGGTACAAAGAGAAATTTCCTTCTCTCCTTTTGGAGTCACCAGAGGGTTGCACAATGGAAGCCTTCAGGAGGGTCATTGTAGATCAGTTGTCCTCTGCCTTTGACACAGTGGACCACTCCCTCCTATTACACATTCTGTCATCTCTGGGCATCACAGACTTGGCCCTATCTTGGATCTCTTCATAACTAACCAACCGAACTTTCAGTGTCTCCCACCATTTCCTCATCTCACCCTCTGTCGGTGTCCCCCAAGGTTCAGTTCTTGGACCCCTGCTGCTCTCCATCTACACCTTCGGCCTGGGACAGCTCATAGAGTTACACGGCTTTCGATATGATCTCTATGCCGATGATACGCAGATCTACCTCTCTGGACCTGAAATCACCTCCTTACTAACCAGAATCCCACAATGTCTGTCTGCTATTTCATCCTTTTTCCCTGCTCGATTTCTAAAGCTTAACATGAATAAAACAGAATTCATTATCTTTTCTCCTCCTCACTCAACCCATCTAACAAGCCTATCCATCAAAGTTGATGGCTGCTCACTCTCCCAAGTCTCACAAGCTTGTTGCCTCGGAGTAACCCTCGACTCAGCACTATCCTTCAAGCCACACATCCAAGCCCTCTTTACCTCATGCCAACTATAACTCAAAAATATTTCCCGGATTTGTGCATTCCTTAATCAAGAATCATCAAAAACATTAGTACATGCCCTCATCATCTCCTGCATCGACTACTGCAACCTCCTGCTTTCTGGACTCCCTTCAAACACTCTTGCACCCCTCCAATCTATCCTAAACTCTGCGGCCCAATTAATCCACCTCTCCCCTCGTTATGCCCTGGCCTCTCCTCTCTGCCATTCCGTTCATTGGCTTCCCATTGCCGAAAGACTCCAGTTCAAAACACTAACCATGATATACAAAGCCATCCACAACCTGTGTCCTCCTTACATCTGTGCCTTAGTCTCCCGGTACCTACCTGCACGCAACCTCAGATCCTCACAAGATCTCCTTCTCTTCTCCTCTCTTATCTCCTTTTCCCACAATTGCATACAAGATTTCTCCCGCGCCTCCCTCATACTCTGGAATGCTCTACCCCAGCATATCAGACTCTTGCCTACCATGGAGCGCATCAAAAGGAACCTGAAGACCCACCTCTTCTGACAAGTCTACAATAATCCTCAGTCCAGTACACCACTGCGCAACTAGCTCTACCCTCACCTACTGTATCCTCACCCATTCCCTGTAGACTGTGAGCCCTCGCGCACAAGGTCTTCTCTCCTCCTGTACCAGTCTGTTATTTAATGTTCATGATTGTTGTACTTGTTTTTTATGGATACCCTTTTCACTTGTAAAGCGCCATGGAATAAATGGCGCTATAATAATAAAAAATAAATAATTTATGTATGATATAGCCAAGATGATTGTTTATAAAATGAAGGTCGTCTCCCGTTCAAGGTGATGGTGAGATATGGAGAATGAAAGTCAAAAGTTCAAAACATTGTTATCCTTTTACTCGTCGGTTTATAGAGACCACTACTCACCTGCACTGTCACCTGTAAGAATCTCCTCTTTACTCCGCTCATCACCCCTCACATATGTCTCTGTAGTATTAATATGGGGCAGATCTTCCCCCTGAAACAAATATTGTAAAAGTCACAGACAGATGGAGAAGTCCCATCTATGATCAGCTCTAATCCTGCCATCTCCACCGCTCTCATTACACAAGTATAACATCATAGGGAGATTTCATGGCACCTTCTCTCCATCTACCTGATGATCCTGAGGAACATCGGGGTCTTCTTGGTTACAGTCCTGTGGGAGAAGAGGACGGGGACATCTCTCTGGTGTTGTCCTCTTACTGGATAGACCTGGAGGAGACACATACAGGGACTGAATTCATTCCTTACATACAGATAATTATAGGCCGTGTGTATTTAGTCCTGTCTATTACCTGGTGATGTGAGGGGCTGGGGAACCTCCATCATGACGTCCTTGTACAGATCTTTGTGTCCTTCTAAATACTCCCACTCCTCCATGGAGAAATAGACGGTGACGTCCTGACACCTTATAGGAACCTGACACATACAATGACACCGTCACCCCCGATCCCTTCATAGCGTTACTGTATAATGTCCCAGCATTCCCAGCAGTGTCACCTCTCCAGTCAGCAGCTCAATCATCTTGTAGGTGAGTTCTAGGATCTTCTGGTCATTGATGTCCTCATGTATCGGGGGGTGAGGTGGAGGCCCCGTGATTGGGCTCAGGGGTCTTCCCCATCCCTCAGACACAGGGGCCTGACAGCGCTCACTAGAGGTCTTCTTCACTACTGTGTAATCCTGGTTATGGAGAGACACAGTAATAAATCTCACTCCAGACATTTCCAGAGTCCTCACCTCTCCAGTTCTGTCCATCTGTTATTCCCATAGATAAGAATGATGTAATGTGACGTCATCAGAATCTCTCACCTCTCCAGTAAGCCGGAAGAGGATCTCTAGGGTGAGGTGTAATATCCTCTCCGCCATCTTGTCCCTGTCCATATCCATCCTTCACGGGGCAATCAGGAGAATCCTCTTATATAGAAGATCTCCACTGAGAGGATCCGATATTGTAGGGACCTGAATGGAGAGAAGATGACGATGTAACATCATAAAGAATCCGCTGTAATAATACAATTACTGGAGAGAATAAGGGGAAACATATAATGAGAACATTCTGGGGGAACATTATACTGTGTGAGAGCAGAAAGGGGCCGAGGACCGAGAGCAGAAAGGGGCCGAGGACCGTTGTCAGAAAGGAGCCGAGGACTGAGGGCAGAAAGGGGCCGAGGGCAGAGAGGGGCCGGGGACTGAGGGCAGAAAGGGGCCGAGGACTGAGGGCAGACAGGGGCCGAGGACTGAGGGCAGAAAGGGGCGAGGACTGAGGGCAGAAAGGGGCCGAGGACTGAGGGCAGAAAGGGGCTGAGGACTGAGGGCAGAAAGGGGCCGAGGACTGAGGGCAGAAAGGGGCCGAGGACCGAGGGCAGAAAGGGGCCAAGGACTGAGGGCAGACAGGGGCCGAGGACTGAGGGTAGAAAGGGGCCGAGGACTGAGGGTAGAAAGGGGCCGAGGACTGAGGGCAGAAAGGGGCTGAGGACTGAGGGCAGAAAGGGGCTGAGGACTGAGGGCAGAAAGGGGCCGAGGACTGAGGGCAGAAAGGGGCCGAGGACTGAGGGCAGAAAGGGGCTGAGGACTGAGGGCAGAAAGGGGCCGAGGACTGAGGGCAGAAGGGGGCCGAGGACTGAGGGCAGAAGGGGGCCGAGGACTGAGGGCAGAAAGGGGCCGAGGACTGAGGGCAGAAAGGGGCCGAGGACTGAGGGCAGAAAGGGGCCGAGGACTGAGGGCAGAAAGGGGCCGAGGACTGAGGGCAGAAAGGGGCCGAGGACTGAGGGCAGAAAGGGGCCGAGGACTGAGGGCAGAAAGGGGCCGAGGACTGAGGGCAGAAAGGGGCCGAGGACTGAGGGCAGACAGGGGCCGAGGACTGAGGGTAGAAAGGGGCCGAGGACTGAGGGCAGAAAGGGGCTGAGGACTGAGGGCAGAAAGGGGCTGAGGACTGAGGGCAGAAAGGGGCTGAGGACTGAGGGCAGAAAGGGGCTGAGGACTGAGGGCAGAAAGGGGCCGAGGACCGAGGGCAGAAAGGGGCTGAGGACTGAGGGCAGAAAGGGGCCGAGGACTGAGGGCAGAAAGGGGCCGAGGACTGAGGGCAGAAAGGGGCCGAGGACTGAGGGCAGAAAGGGGCGAGGACTGAGGGCAGACGGGTTTCCTCACTTCCGGCCTCTCATAGTTGGGGCGTCTGTATCTATCAAAGGAAAAGGAACAAAAACCTCACAATTCGTAGAAATCAGGAAGAGAAAAACACCAAGAAAGTCTCAGAGCTGAAGGGGTTAATGCCGCCTGCCCCAGTAATGGGGAATCTCCACACACCTCCACCTGCAGAGCCGCACACTAGATATATAATACCCTGCACCTACCTCCACCTGCAGAGCCGCACACTAGATATATAATACCCTGCACCTACCTCCACCTGCAGAGCCGCACACTAGATATATAATACCCTGCACCTACCTCCACCTGCAGAGCCGCACACTAGATATATAATAACCTGCACCTACCTCCACCTGCAGAGCCGCACACTAGATATATAATACCCTGCACCTACCTCCACCTGCAGAGCCGCACACTAGATATATAATACCCTGCACCTACCTCCACCTGCAGAGCCGCACACTAGATATATAATACCCTGCACCTACCTCCACCTGCAGAGCCGCACACTAGATATATAATACCCTGCACCTACCTCCACCTGCAGAGCCGCACACTAGATATATAATACCCTGCACCTACCTCCACCTGCAGAGCCGCACACTAGATATATAATAACCTGCACCTACCTCCTCCTGCAGAGCCGCACACTAGATATATAATACCCTGCACCTACCTCCACCTGCAGAGCCGCACACTAGATATATAATACCCTGCACCTACCTCCACCTGCAGAGCCGCACACTAGATATATAATACCCTGCACCTACCTCCTCCTGCAGAGCCGCACACTAGATATATAATACCCTGCACCTACCTCCACCTGCAGAGCCGTACACTAGATATATAATACCCTGCACCTACCTCCACCTGCAGAGCCGCACACTAGATATATAATAACCTGCACCTACCTCCACCTGCAGAGCTGCACACTAGATATATAATACCCTGCACCTACCTCCTCCTGCAGAGCCGCACACTAGATATATAATACCCTGCACCTACCTCCACCTGCAGAGCCGCACACTAGATATATAATACCCTGCACACACCTCCACCTGCAGAGCCGCACACTAGATATATAATACCCTGCACCTACCTCCTCCTGCAGAGCCGCACACTAGATATATAATACCCTGCACCTACCTCCACCTGCAGAGCCGCACACTAGATATATAATACCCTGCACCTACCTCCTCCTGCACAGCCGCACACTAGATATATAATACCCTGCACCTACCTCCACCTGCAGAGCCGCACACTAGATATATAATACCCTGCACCTACCTCCACCTGCAGAGCCGTACACTAGATATATAATACCCTGCACCTACCTCCACCTGCAGAGCCGCACACTAGATATATAATACCCTGCACCTACCTCCTCCTGCAGAGCCGCACACTAGATATATAATACCCTGCACCTACCTCCACCTGCAGAGCCGCACACTAGATATATAATACCCTGCACCTACCTCCACCTGCAGAGCCGCACACTAGATATATAATACCCTGCACCTACCTCCACCTGCAGAGCCGCACACTAGATATATAATACCCTGCACCTACCTCCACCTGCAGAGCCGCACACTAGATATATAATACCCTGCACCTACCTCCACCTGCAGAGCCGCACACTAGATATATAATAACCTGCACCTACCTCCACCTGCAGAGCCGCACACTAGATATATGGCTGCTCTGTGCTTACAGGACCTGTGATGATGTCACATGGAGGGGAGGAGTCAGGGGTCACATGATCAGCTCCTCAGTGTAGTCCTATATTGGTGTGCACACACTGGATGAGGCGCGGTGTCAGTGGATGGTTATAGTAAACCACTGTTGCGTATGTATGTGACCCCTGTTGCGTATGTATGTGACCCCTTCAAACTCATTTCAATCTTTGCTAAATTGAATTCTTTATTGATAAGTTCAGGTGAGGAGAAGATTTGTTGAGCGACTTTAGAAGAAAAACGTTTGGAACTGATCGGTCTTGATCACAAGTCGCTGAAAATGTGTGTATGACGTATATGGAGCAGAGCCGCTTGTGTACGATGTGTACGGAACAGTGGTATGTGTGTACAATGTCTACATAGTGGAGCTGTGTATGTAACAGAGCCGTGTGTGCATGACATGTATGTAGCAAAACCATGTGTGCACAACATATATGTAGCGGATACCCTCTTTTACCACTTTACTAATCCCCAAAACACCCATGCAGGTTCGACATAATACACCAAAGGTCCCATGAAGCTTCAAATTCTGCTACATGTATTCAAAGCACGCGATCATGGCACATAACCACCCGCTGTGAGGTTCAGACAGAGACTGAGCAGTGATCAGTGGTGACGTCACTCAGCTTAGCCGCGGCAACAGCTGGAGGGTCTCCACTTGTGACCGCAGGTAACTTGACCTCAGGTGACTTCAGTGACCTCACCTGAGTTCATTCACTGCTCATCATGCGACTCACTCAGTCTATGCCTGAATATCACAGTGTACATAGGAAATATTGTGGATAGAAGCACAGAATAGGGTCTTACCAGGTAAGGTAACAGATAAGCCAAGGTAATTTCATTCACCTATTAGGGTTGTGTCAGTCACAACTCCAAAACGCACATAAAAGATGGCGACAGCCGCAGCCCTGGAAAGCAAATTCAGTGCAGTGTCCCACACTGGACCAGGTCTGGGCCTTCTTTCCATAATGGACGGAATCTCCCTCAGCTTTTCGCTCACAACAGTCTTCAGGACACTCTGCTTTTCGGGTAGATTTCCTCTCGCCCAGACTTTCGTGGCTCTCTCCCCGGTAGCTTTTCTGTCAGAGTTTTATTTCCTGCTCTTGCCTAGAAAGTCTTGCTGCTGGGATCCACCTTTGGGGGTGCGGATTTTCCTTCTTGCCACACCCCACCTGGGGTTGACCGACAGTCACCAATGCTCCCAGGGGTGGGCCACACTTTCGCGGCATTGTGCTGTGACTCCACCCATGCTGGGCCCGCCGCTCTTCCAAAGCGATCAGCACCGTTTTAGTTCTTCTCATGCACACATCAGTAAGGGTTTTCTTTCTCTTTTTCTTCACTGTCACCGAGCGGGTCACATTAAAGCATGGAAGTTGATCCTGCTGGCTACGACAAGATGTGCAAGGCATGGGGCAGGCCGCAGTAGTCGTGCTTTTAGGGGTCAGCCAGCCGCAGTGCAGCTGCTCGTTAACCCCATGCCTCCCAAGACACCATAGCATTTGAATTCATCAACTTGTCTTTACTTCCTTTCGTCATTTCAGTTACAGTTCCACTTCTTTCCTTCACAACATTTGTTAACGTCTGGGCTACACGGTCACCGTATTCAGACCCATGGGGGTTCCCTCCAGACTCCATCTCATAAATGAATTTAGTGGCCGACCGTCTTCCTTGCACCTGGGTTCTGTAAGATACCGCTAGGCCCCTCAGTTCCACGTTTGCTGTCACTTTGGCGTTGACCGGATCATATAGTCTCTTAAGCCTTCCATTCCCTCCCACAGGGATGCTTGAAGAATAGCTGGTAATAGGTTATAGCATTTTTAACTCCTCGATCACTGCTTAGGTCAATAACAAGTTTGAGGGTGCCACTGACTTCAGTCTCGCTGGGGACTTCGTACAGAAATACACTTCCAGGAACATGGCCACCACCCCAATCACTGGACTATACCCCAAGCACAGGGGACGTGACTAGACTGTTCTCCAACTTGTCGGCCTCCCAATTATCTGTGATGCAGGGATGACTCTTAGGCCGGCTTTTCACACTATGACATCGCAGGTGCGATGTTGGTGGGGTCAAATCGAAAGTGACGCACATCCGGCATCGCAGTCGATATCGTAGTGTGCAAATCCATTTTGATATGATTAACGAGCGCAAAAGCGTCGTTATCGTATCATCGGTGTAGGCTCCAACATTTCCATAATGCCGGTGCAGCGACAGGTACGATGTAGTTCCTCATTCCTGCGGCAGCGCACATCGCTGTGTGTGAAGCCGCAGGAGCGAGGAACATCTCCTACCTGCGTCCTGGCTGCAATGCAGAAGGAAGAAGGTGGGCGGGATGTTTACATTCTGCTCATCTCCGCCCCTCCGCTGCTATTGGCCGCCTGCCATGTGACGTCGCTGTGATGCCGCACGACCCGCCCCCTTAGGAAGGAGGCGGGTCGCCGGCCAGAGCGACGTCGCACGGCAGGTGAGTGCATGTGAAGCCGACGTAGCGATAATGTTCACTACGCCAGCAATCACAAGATATCGCTGCTGCGACGGGGGCGGGGACTATCGCGCTCGACATCGCAGCATCGGCTTGCGATGTCGCAGCGTGCAAAGTAACCCTTAGAGTCAGAAATCAGTCTCAATGTTGGCGTTATCTTTTCTACTACTCCTTTGGGACTCACCTATCCCTTTCCCTCTAACTGACCTCTTTATAGTGTCCTGTCCTCCTCCTCTATTAACCCTCTCTCCGCCAACCCAGGTGCCAAGCATACTGTATGATCCTTGGGCCAGACTGCCACCTGGTGGCGATCCACACACAGTACTATGCATTGAAATACAATATACTAAACCCCTCAGTGTGCCGCAGTTGTGCAGGGGTGGCCTATCCCCGACTCCCTACAGGTGAATGAATTGAGGTGAGGTCACTGACGTCACCTGAGGTCAAGTTACCTGCGATCACAAGTGGAGGACCGTGGGAACCTCCATCTGCGGCCACGGCTAACCTAAGTGACGTCACCACTGATTGCTGCTCAGTCTCTGCCTGAACCTCATAGCTGGCAGTCATGTGCCATGATCACGCTGTGACTTTACATGTAGCATAGCTTGAATCATCGTGGCACCTCGTGTGGATTATGTTGGAGATGCACAGGTGTTTTGGGGATTAATAAAGTTGTAAAAGAGGGTATCCACTACATACACGTTGTGCACACACGGCACCACTACATACACATCATGCACACATGCCTCCGCTACATACACAGCTTTGCTACATAGACATAGTACACACATAGCACAGTTCCATACACATCGTACACATGCGGCTCTGCTCCATATACTTCGTACACACATATTCAGCAACTTGTGTTCAAGACCGATCAGGTCCAAACGTTTTTATTTGAAAGTCGCTCAACAAATCTTCTCCTCACCTGAACTTATCAATAAAGAATTCAATGCAGCAAAGATTGAAATAACAGTGTGAAGGGGTCGCATACATACGCAACAGGGGTCACATACATACGCAACAGGGGTCACATACATACACAATAGGGGTCACATACATACGCAACAGGGGTCACATACATACGCAACAGGGGTCACATACATACGCAACAGTGGTTTACCATAACTGTCCACTGACACCGCGCCTCATCCAGTGTGTGCACCACAAGAAAAAGATGCGATCAAAGATCTTGATAATTATATAAAGATTTTATTATCATAAATAGGTGCAGGGTGAATAAGAGAAAGCATACAAAAAGGGGTGTACAATCCCAGAGGTGCACTAATCAAAATTGATATTAATATGAAAGAGGGGGGAGATTGGCAGTCACTATAAATAACAACATTATTAAGTATATAGTGATTGCATATCATTTGACAATTGTCATATCATGCTTTAAATCATACCAAAACCTGGCACCACACCCCTCAATAATATAGCAATGATAGTAGTCCAATCCTAACAATGCACACTGCGTCCAGTGCAAGAGCATTATATGAGGATAATGGACACTTACCAATATATAACAATGCACACAGCGTCCAGTGCAAGAGCATTATATGAAGATAATGGGCACTTACCAATATATAACAATGCACACAGCGTCCAGTGCAAGAGCATTATATGAGGATAATGGGCACTTACCAATATATAACAATGCACAGTGCGTCCAGTGCAAGAGCATTATATGAAGATAATGGGCACTTACCAATATATAACAATGCACACAGCGTCCAGTGCAAGAGCATTATATGAAGATAATGGGCACTTACCAATATATAACAATGCACAGTGCGTCCAGTGCAAGAGCATTATATGAGGATAATGGACACTTACCAATATATAACAATGCACACTGCGTCCAGTGCAAGAGCATTATATGAAGATAATGGGCACTTACCAATATATAACAATGCACACTGCGTCCAGTGCAAGAGCATTATATGAGGATAATGGGCACTTACCAATATATAACAATGCACACAGCGTCCAGTGCAAGAGCATTATATGAAGATAATGGGCACTTACCAATATATAACAATGCACAGTGCGTCCAGTGCAAGAGCATTATATGAGGATAATGGGCACTTACCAATATATAACAATGCACAGTGCGTCCAGTGCAAGAGCATTATATGAAGATAATGGGCACTTACCAATATATAACAATGCACACTGCGTCCAGTGCAAGAGCATTATATGAGGATAATGGGCACTTACCAATATATAACAATGCACACAGCGTCCAGTGCAAGAGCATTATATGAGGATAATGGGCACTTACCAATATATAACAATGCACACAGCGTCCAGTGCAAGAGCATTATATGAAGATAATGGGCACTTACCAATATATAACAATGCACACAGCGTCCAGTGCAAGAGCATTATATGAGGATAATGGGCACTTACCAATATATAACAATGCACAGTGCGTCCAGTGCAAGAGCATTATATGAGGATAATGGGCACTTACCAATATATAACAATGCACACTGCGTCCAGTGCAAGAGCATTATATGAAGATAATGGGCACTTACCAATATATAACAATGCACAGTGCGTCCAGTGCAAGAGCATTATATGAGGATAATGGGCACTTACCAATATATAACAATGCACACAGCGTCCAGTGCAAGAGCATTATATGAAGATAATGGGCACTTACCAATATATAACAATGCACACTGCGTCCAGTGCAAGAGCATTATATGAGGATAATGGGCACTTACCAATATATAACAATGCACACAGCGTCCAGTGCAAGAGCATTATATGAGGATAATGGGCACTTACCAATATATAACAATGCACACAGCGTCCAGTGCAAGAGCATTATATGAGGATAATGGGCACTTACCAATATATAACAATGCACAGTGCGTCCAGTGCAAGAGCATTATATGAGGATAATGGGCACTTACCAATATATAACAATGCACACAGCGTCCAGTGCAAGAGCATTATATGAGGATAATGGGCACTTACCAATATATAACAATGCACACAGCGTCCAGTGCAAGAGCATTATATGAGGATAATGGACACTTACCAATATATAACAATGCACACTGCGTCCAGTGCAAGAGCATTATATGAGGATAATGGGCACTTACCAATATATAACAATGCACACAGCGTCCAGTGCAAGAGCATTATATGAGGATAATGGGCACTTACCAATATATAACAATGCACAGTGCGTCCAGTGCAAGAGCATTATATGAAGATAATGGGCACTTACCAATATATAACAATGCACAGTGCGTCCAGTGCAAGAGCATTATATGAGGATAATGGGCACTTACCAATATATAACAATGCACAGTGCGTCCAGTGCAAGAGCATTATATGAGGATAATGGGCACTTACCAATATATAACAATGCACACAGCGTCCAGTGCAAGAGCATTATATGAGGATAATGGGCACTTACCAATATATAACAATGCACAGTGCGTCCAGTGCAAGAGCATTATATGAGGATAATGGGCACTTACCAATATATAACAATGCACACAGCGTCCAGTGCAAGAGCATTATATGAGGATAATGGGCACTTACCAATATATAACAATGCACAGTGCGTCCAGTGCAAGAGCATTATATGAGGATAATGGGCACTTACCAATATATAACAATGCACACAGCGTCCAGTGCAAGAGCATTATATGAAGATAATGGGCACTTACCAATATATAACAATGCACACTGCGTCCAGTGCAAGAGCATTATATGAGGATAATGGGCACTTACCAATATATAACAATGCACACAGCGTCCAGTGCAAGAGCATTATATGAGGATAATGGGCACTTACCAATATATAACAATGCACACAGCGTCCAGTGCAAGAGCATTATATGAGGATAATGGGCACTTACCAATATATAACAATGCACAGTGCGTCCAGTGCAAGAGCATTATATGAAGATAATGGGCACTTACCAATATATAACAATGCACAGTGCGTCCAGTGCAAGAGCATTATATGAGGATAATGGGCACTTACCAATATATAACAATGCACAGTGCGTCCAGTGCAAGAGCATTATATGAAGATAATGGGCACTTACCAATATATAACAATGCACAGTGCGTCCAGTGCAAGAGCATTATATGAGGATAATGGGCACTTACCAATATATAACAATGCACAGTGCGTCCAGTGCAAGAGCATTATATGAGGATAATGGGCACTTACCAATATATAACAATGCACACAGCGTCCAGTGCAAGAGCATT
The DNA here is from genome assembly GCF_048569485.1 of Anomaloglossus baeobatrachus. NCBI lineage: Eukaryota > Metazoa > Chordata > Amphibia > Anura > Aromobatidae > Anomaloglossus > Anomaloglossus baeobatrachus. The sequence goes on from NW_027441888.1 coordinate 327,082, forward strand.
ATATGAGGATAATGGGCACTTACCAATATATAACAATGCACAGTGCGTCCAGTGCAAGAGCATTATATGAGGATAATGGGCACTTACCAATATATAACAATGCACACAGCGTCCAGTGCAAGAGCATTATATGAGGATAATGGGCACTTACCAATATATAACAATGCACACAGCGTCCAGTGCAAGAGCATTATATGAGGATAATGGGCACTTACCAATATATAACAATGCACAGTGCGTCCAGTGCAAGAGCATTATATGAGGATAATGGGCACTTACCAATATATAACAATGCACACAGCGTCCAGTGCAAGAGCATTATATGAGGATAATGGGCACTTACCAATATATAACAATGCACAGTGCGTCCAGTGCAAGAGCATTATATGAGGATAATGGGCACTTACCAATATATAACAATGCACACAGCGTCCAGTGCAAGAGCATTATATGAGGATAATGGGCACTTACCAATATATAACAATGCACACAGCGTCCAGTGCAAGAGCATTATATGAGGATAATGGGCACTTACCAATATATAACAATGCACACAGCGTCCAGTGCAAGAGCATTATATGAGGATAATGGGCACTTACCAATATATAACAATGCACACAGCGTCCAGTGCAAGAGCATTATATGAGGATAATGGGCACTTACCAATATATAACAATGCACACAGCGTCCAGTGCAAGAGCATTATATGAAGATAATGGGCACTTACCAATATATAACAATGCACACTGCGTCCAGTGCAAGAGCATTATATGAGGATAATGGGCACTTACCAATATATAACAATGCACACAGCGTCCAGTGCAAGAGCATTATATGAGGATAATGGGCACTTACCAATATATAACAATGCACAGTGCGTCCAGTGCAAGAGCATTATATGAAGATAATGGGCACTTACCAATATATAACAATGCACACTGCGTCCAGTGCAAGAGCATTATATGAGGATAATGGACACTTACCAATATATAACAATGCACACTGCGTCCAGTGCAAGAGCATTATATGAGGATAATGGGCACTTACCAATATATAACAATGCACACAGCGTCCAGTGCAAGAGCATTATATGAGGATAATGGGCACTTACCAATATATAACAATGCACACAGCGTCCAGTGCAAGAGCATTATATGAGGATAATGGACACTTACCAATATATAACAATGCACACTGCGTCCAGTGCAAGAGCATTATATGAGGATAATGGGCACTTACCAATATATAACAATGCACACAGCGTCCAGTGCAAGAGCATTATATGAGGATAATGGGCACTTACCAATATATAACAATGCACACAGCGTCCAGTGCAAGAGCATTATATGAGGATAATGGGCACTTACCAATATATAACAATGCACAGTGCGTCCAGTGCAAGAGCATTATATGAGGATAATGGGCACTTACCAATATATAACAATGCACACAGCGTCCAGTGCAAGAGCATTATATGAGGATAATGGGCACTTACCAATATATAACAATGCACAGTGCGTCCAGTGCAAGAGCATTATATGAGGATAATGGGCACTTACCAATATATAACAATGCACACAGCGTCCAGTGCAAGAGCATTATATGAGGATAATGGGCACTTACCAATATATAACAATGCACAGTGCGTCCAGTGCAAGAGCATTATATGAGGATAATGGGCACTTACCAATATATAACAATGCACACAGCGTCCAGTGCAAGAGCATTATATGAGGATAATGGGCACTTACCAATATATAACAATGCACACAGCGTCCAGTGCAAGAGCATTATATGAGGATAATGGGCACTTACCAATATATAACAATGCACACAGCGTCCAGTGCAAGAGCATTATATGAGGATAATGGGCACTTACCAATATATAACAATGCACACAGCGTCCAGTGCAAGAGCATTATATGAGGATAATGGGCACTTACCAATATATAACAATGCACACAGCGTCCAGTGCAAGAGCATTATATGAAGATAATGGGCACTTACCAATATATAACAATGCACACTGCGTCCAGTGCAAGAGCATTATATGAGGATAATGGGCACTTACCAATATATAACAATGCACAGTGCGTCCAGTGCAAGAGCATTATATGAGGATAATGGGCACTTACCAATATATAACAATGCACACAGCGTCCAGTGCAAGAGCATTATATGAAGATAATGGGCACTTACCAATATATAACAATGCACAGTGCGTCCAGTGCAAGAGCATTATATGAGGATAATGGGCACTTACCAATATATAACAATGCACACAGCGTCCAGTGCAAGAGCATTATATGAGGATAATGGGCACTTACCAATATATAACAATGCACAGTGCGTCCAGTGCAAGAGCATTATATGAGGATAATGGGCACTTACCAATATATAACAATGCACAGTGCGTCCAGTGCAAGAGCATTATATGAAGATAATGGGCACTTACCAATATATAACAATGCACAGTGCGTCCAGTGCAAGAGCATTATATGAGGATAATGGGCACTTACCAATATATAACAATGCACAGTGCGTCCAGTGCAAGAGCATTATATGAGGATAATGGGCACTTACCAATATATAACAATGCACAGTGCGTCCAGTGCAAGAGCATTATATGAGGATAATGGGCACTTACCAATATATAACAATGCACACAGCGTCCAGTGCAAGAGCATTATATGAGGATAATGGGCACTTACCAATATATAACAATGCACAGTGCGTCCAGTGCAAGAGCATTATATGAGGATAATGGGCACTTACCAATATATAACAATGCACACAGCGTCCAGTGCAAGAGCATTATATGAGGATAATGGGCACTTACCAATATATAACAATGCACACTGCGTCCAGTGCAAGAGCATTATATGTGCGGACAAGTTTGAAAATCACTTGTAGAATGATATTATGATGGCCTGTAGGAAATATCGGGAGGGTGATGATGCTGTTTCTAGAATCCTGCCATCATATAAGATGAATCTACCTTCTCTGTATTTTGTGCTGATGAATGTGATAATTTGGCCCCTACAACACCAGGTCCAGTCTTTTTGATTAAAATTTGCTTTTATGATGGACAACATTATATGTCCAGTGAGATCCAAGTGTGAATTTCTCTACAATAGTTTCCCTTTGTTTTAACTTTTCAGTTTTCTTTAAAACCGTCTAACTTCAACAGAATTGCCATAAACTGCAAAAAAAGACCATTCCCCGTCTGCCGTGATCTATCCCTCAGCTGTGCTTGGCTGATGGCTCTAATCTACAGATAAGAGCCACCGAGCCGCATCCTCTAATCACCCAGAGATGTGTCACCGCTCGTTACTAATTATTTTACCGATGAAGACTGATGAGTTTGATTATTTCAGTAGATTTGTTATTGTCTATACTCACACTTATTCACTACAGTAGTTAGCGCCCAAAATACTCTGATTTAGCCTCTTACTGCACCCAGTTTTTCCGTTCCTAACGAGGTGAAAACTTTGGAAGCTTCTTCTGTTTTTAATGATTCGGAGATATTTGTTCTGTGACACATTGTACTTTATGTTTCTGGCAATTTTAGGTTGTAATTTTCAAACAAGTTTTATGCTCTTAAAATAGAAACCACACAAAATAGTTAAATAACATTTACCTTATTCCTACTTTAGGGCGGCAGCATTTTCAAACATTCCCTTTAATTTTTCTAACATCCTTTTATTTTTTTGTAGATGCTAGGAGGCTTAAAAGTTTACAAACAAGTGTTTATATGTTCAATTAAATCAACAAAACTTATTTTCCAGGTTGTTCCTCATGACAGCACCATAGGAGGTTGCTCCTCATATCCTCTATAGGGACAGGAAACACACAAGAGGTTAAAGGCCTCTCCCACCCTCACCCTCTCAGTGTTTTCCTGTCCCGATACAGGACAGACGCAGGAGGTAGTGCAGCAGCGGGAGGCACCTACCTGGAGACTGACTCGGGAGGATCGGGGGGGTTCACCTTTCTCCTCCTTCCTGTTTAGTGGTCCGAGGCCTACACCTCTCCAAGGTAAGTCCCTAAGCCTGCCCCAGTAGAGCGGGACAATGCTCCTGGCGCCAGACGCTTCTCTCTGAGGGCTGTAGGCATCGTGCCATGATGGCTGTAACTGCGCTTCCGGTCATGCGCAGTGCGTGCCTTCCACTCCAGAACGCACTTTGGGTGCTGTCATGATGGACTCAAGGAAATACAATTACCAGTAGGTGTAATTCTTGTTTTTTGGATAACAATTCACTTTTAAAATTACCTTCGGGGGCCTAGATTTTAAAAAAAATTGCTCTCTTCATAGTATCAAACACCACATTCAGGAATTAACACAAAGTGGAATGCAAAAAAAATTTGGATTTTTCAATGTAATTTTGATTTAACCACAATTTTTGCATTTTCAGAAAGGGTAACAGGAAACAATTGGAACTTATAGATTATTTTCCAATTTCTCCTGAATCTGACAATAGCCGATATTCGGCTGTACAGTACTGTCTGGGCACATGGCCGAGATCAGAAAGGAAAGAGTCTATTTAGTTTTTGGAACCCAGATTTTGCAGTCAAAAACTAGTTTACAGGTAGAAAGTTACGAGGGGGAGTGCTTGTGGTCACCTGGCAGCTCAAGACATGGCAACCATGAACAGACTTGGACTATATAATAATATACTAATTTTTATTTCTATAGCGCCAACATATTCCACAGTGCTTTACTGTCTATTCGGCTTTTCAGATCCTAGTGACTACTTTGAACATCACCCTTTAACCCCTATTCATGGATCTGGACTTACACAGGGACCCCTAGTCTGGGGCCACAGAGTTAGCTGCTGCTTGAGTGCGAGATGGCAAGAAGAATAGTCAGGTAGTCGGGTCAGAACCAGGAGGCAGAGAAAATAGAAAATCAGAAGATGTAAGAGTAGTCAGCAAACAGGTCGAGAAGAGAACAGGAAACAGAGGATGTGAACACACAGGACTGAACCAGAGGAGAACAAGGCTGTATCTGGCAGCTTCCAGCAATATACTTCCAGCTCTAGTAGGGTGTGGTGCTTTCCAATTGGCTGAAGCAGAGCAGATTACCTCAGCTGGACTGCACACACTGCCAGACTGGATTGTACTACACATCCCAGCCACCCTAATCTTAGGGACTAGACAGAGCCTGCACCGTCTGTAGCGTCAGGTTCTGACATCTCCATCACCAGCTCCACCGGCAGAATGAATAAGGCCGTGCCTGGTGACAGAAGCTGATGTCGCTAGAGCAGATCCCAGAGGAGATCTGACACACCATTTGCACAAGCCCAGAACAGCAGAAAACCAGAGCAGAAGAAAGTGTCGTAAAGTGACTCCATTTTGGAAATTATAGCCCTCAGTGAATTTCTCCATAGTTGTAGTGACTAGAGTTGATCGAACCCACCAAAAACCGGGACCGGCGGATCACAGCCAGATTTTAAAAAGAGTCCGATCCACTCCAGAATCCAGTGCCCATAAAAGTCAATGGGGACCAGAATTCGGAGATTAAAAATGTTTGTGGAGGGGATAGGTAGGTACAGTGCTGGCCCAAAGTATTCGCACCCCTGCAATTCTGTCAGATAATACGCAGTTTCTTCTTGAAAATGATTGCAATCACAAATTCTTTGGTATTATTATCTTCATTTCTTTTGCTTGCAATGAAAAAACACAAAAGAGAATGAAACAAAAATCAAATCATTGCTCATTTCACACAAAACTCCAAAAATGGGCCAGACAAAAGTATTGGCACCCTTAGCCTAAGGCGGGCTTTGCACACTACGACATCGCAGGTGCGATGTCGGTGGGGTCAAATTGAAAATGACGTACTTCCGGCATCGCATGCGACGTCGTAGTGTGTAAAGGCTCGATGATACGATTAACGAGCGCAAAAGCATCGTAAACGTATCATCGGTGCAGTGTCGGCGTAATCCATGATTACGCTGACGCGACGGTCCGATGTTGTTCCTCGTTCCTGCGGCAGCACACATCGCTGTGTGTGAAGCCGCAGCAGCGAGGAACATCTCCTACCGGCGTCACCGCGGCTTCCGTAGGATATGCGGAAGGAAGGAGGTTATTTTCTTTGAATGCCTCTTTTTTTTCCTGTAAACTCTATGTTGATGGCTTTTCCCAAAAAGCTCTACTTTTGTCTTATCTGACCAGAGAACATTCTTCCAAAACGTTTTAGGCTTTCTCAGGTAAGTTTTGGCAAACTCCAGCCTGGCTGTTTTATGTCTCGGGGTAAGAAGTGGGGTCTTCCTCGGTATCCTACCATACAGTCCCTTTTCATTCAGACGCCGACGGATAGTACGGGTTGACACTGTTATACCCTCGGACTGCAGGGCAGTTTGAACTTGTTTGGATGTTAGTCGAGGTTCTTTATCCACCATCCGCACAATCTGGCGTGGAAATCTCTCGTCAATTTTTCTTTTCCTTCCACATCTAGGGAGGTTAGCCACAGTGCCATGGGCTTTAAACGTCTTGACACTGCGCACCGTAGACACAGGAACTTTCAGGTCTTTGGAGATGGACTTGTAGCCTTCAGATTGCTCATGCTTCCTCACAATTTGGATTCTCAAGTCCTCAGACAGTTCTTTGGTCTTCTTTCTTTTCTCCATGCTCAATGTGGTACACACAAGGACACAGGACCGAGGTTCAGTCAACTTTAATCCATGTCAACTGGCTACAAGTGTGATTTAGTTATTGCCAACACCTGTTAGGTGCCACAGGTCAGTTACAGGTGCTGTTAATTACACAAATTAGAGAAGCATCACATGATTTTTTCAAACAGTGCCAATACTTTTGTCCACCCCCTTGTTATCTTTGGTGTTGAATTATATCCAATTTGGCTTTATGACGATTTTTTTTTATTTTTTTCATTGAAGACAAATTAAATGAAGATAATAATACCAAAGAATTTATGATTGCAATCATTTTCAAGAAGAAACTGAGTATTATCTGACAGAATTGCAGGGGTGCCAATACTTTTGGCCAGCACTGTAGGAGCGAGTGTGGCATACTCAGAGTCGCTGTCATGGCGGCAAACTCCTTCCGGGTCATGTTTTTCCCTTCCGGAGCCAACAATTCAATATTCACTACTTTACCCACCCATCGGCGCGTGTAATTGGTTTCTGTTAGACATGCCCCCATCCTGAGTGGCAGCGTGTCAACTAACCGCAACCAATCACAGGCGCCAGGACAGCCAGTGGGCGGGGAAAGCAGTGTATCTCTCGCAAGTGTGACTCCGGCTTTTTTTTTTTTTAAATAAATAATTTAAAAAAAAAAAAAAAGACGTGCGGTCCCCCTTAATTTTCATCCCCAGCCATATTAATGCCGGCTGGAGGCTGGTATGCTCAGCCCGTAGCAGCCCGGTATTGCTGCATATGTTAGATGTGACAATCCCGGTACATTACCGGCCCTTTCTGGTGGTGTGATGCGGTGCCAATCGGGGTAATAGGAGGTTAACAGCGGCGCACAGCTGCTAGTAAGCCCTAGGTTGTGATGGCACGGGCGCCTATGAGTTACCAGCATCACAAACCTGTAAATGAATGTAAATAAACAAGACAGAGAAAAATCCTTTATTTGGCATAAAGTACAAAACGCACCACTTTATTAAGCCCAAACACCCTGCAGCTCCTGCGTAATCCACACAAGGTTCGATGACGACACATCCAGCTCTGTTACATCTCACAGCTAGCAGCCGTAGAGAAGACTGCCAGCTCTGAGTGTAGCCTATTACTGAGCCGCAATGAGCGATGACTGCAGCAGAGACTGTTACAGGCTGTAGGGGCTTGTCAACCTGGAACCAATCACAGATGAGAGGATGTCCGGTGGGCGTGGAAAACACGTAAAGATGTGTGTATGCAATGCACAGTACAGGAAGTGAATGCGCGACCCGGAAGCAGTGTGCCGCCATTAAACCGAGTCTCGATAAGTATGAAACTCTCACTTATTTCTTCTTTTATTTTTACTTTAATTGCCGAATCTGGATCGTGCACCCAGAATTCCGGGCCCGGGTCCGGCACTCAGAGTGTTGAAACCGCGCGGATCCGGACTTTTACAGTCCAGATCCTCTCAGCCCTAGTAGTGACTATTTTGACTGACAGGCACTTTCCAGGAATTAGCACGCAGTGGATGTTGGAGAGTGAAAATTGCAGATACAGTATATCACAAAAGTTAGTACACCTCTCATGTTTTTGTAAATAATGAATTCTATATTTTCATGGGACAACACTGAAGATCTGACACTTTCATGTAATGTACAGTGTCAGTGTGCAGCTTGTGTAACAATGTAAATTGCCATTACTGTCAAAAGTGCTGGCAACAAACATGAGTACCCCTAAGTGAAATGGCCACATTGTGCTCAAATTGTGCTGGACTTCCGGCCGCTGAGAACGAGGCTTGGAATAGAGCGCATGTATTGCCTGTCAGGAAATGAGGAGGAGTTCCCTCCTCCGCTCCCCAACGTCCGGATGCTGTGGGCGTGTTTCCTAATGGAACGCACGCCGTGCAATCCAGGAAGTGAAGGGAGCTAATGGCGAGGCGATTGCAATTTTCAATGGAATTGATACCAGGTGAGATAAAACGGGCATGATTGGACTAGATGTAATGTTAATATTTATAAAAGACCCCATTTGAGAGACGTCGGGCTCTCTAATACTATGAGCAGATGATAGCTGGGTATAAGAACCTCATCTACAGTAAGCATTATGTCCCCTGAAGAGTCGTTTAAGACGTAACGCGTCGGGACGCTGATAGGGTCAATGTAGGGGTCCAGCGTTACAGATCTAGCTGTGGACCGTCCTTGTTAGGACGGGAGCTTGGGGTACCAGACAGCTCTTTTATTTTCTCCAGGAGGTCTTAGGGACAGCTAAATTTGGAGAAAGGCCCTGGACCCAATTTCCTGGTGGAAGACTCTGTATACCCTGACCTAATAGGGCGCGGTGAGATCTGTCCTAGTCCTTGTATTGTATTATATACTGTCCCGTGTGTTTGACCGCTGTCAGCACCCTGTGGAAAATGTATATATTTATTTAGGTCTATTCTGTTGCTTTTGCTGTGTTCTTTTTAGGACCACTATCCAGTACTTGATAGCAAATGTAATAGTATTGTTTTCTGGGGTTTTTTGTGTTTTTTTTTCTTGTGTTTTTTTTGTATGACTATTTGTGGCTGTTGCAGAGGCCCCCATCTATTGGCCAGTATAGTGCCAGAGGTAATCTATAGGGCATTATTGCTATATGCTGGTCCAACTAAATAGTTTGGGAACCCTGACCGCTTATTGAGTTTACGTAAATCCAAGCGAAGAAAGAATTTTCTTCATTTTAAAATTTCTATATTAATAAAGATTTAAATTTTATGATGCTATTTGATTAATATTTATCTGATTTGGTAGTGCTGTTGCAACAAGCATATTTTATGAAAAAAATAACAGGTTTTATTCTTAACAGATGACTGTACCATGAGACCAGTGGGACAACTGACATGTTCAATTTATAAGTCAGATGACCTTGAGATCACACAGGATTCAACTAAAGTGAATGCCATTATTCCAGATATCCCATCTTCCTTTCACAGCAAAGATCTATCATCTGAACATATGAAACGGGTCCTCTCTTCTGAATCTTTACAAACTACTAAAATAAATAAAAGTCACAAAAAAGGCAGTAGGAAACTAACTGCTCTTAAAGGAAAGAAGCCAATTTCACAATTAAAAAATGGAAATAGTTTTCCCTTTGAAACATAATTTGTTAAACATCAAACAATTCACACAGAGGAGAAGACATTTTCTTGTTCCAAATGTAAGAAATATTTTACTCAGAAATCAAACCTTCTAAAACATCAGAGAACTCACACAGGGGAGTATCCATATTCATGTTCCGAATGTGGGAAATGTTTTAACCAGAAATCAGATCTTGTTAGACATCAAAGAACTCATACAGGGGAGAAGCCATTTTCATGTTCAGAATGTGGGAAATGTTTTACCCGGAAATCAAATCTTGTTATACATCAAAGAACTCATACAGGGGAGAAGTCATTTTCATGTTCAGAATGTGGGAAATATTTTAACACCAAATCAAGTCTTATTACACATCACAGAACTCACACAGGTGAGAAGCCTTTTTCATGTTCAGAATGCGGGAGAAGTTTTAGCCAGAAAATAAGTCTTGTTAACCATGAGAGAATTCATACTAGGGAGAAGTCATATTCATGTTCAGAATGTGGAAAATGTTTTAACCGGAAAACAAATCTTGTTACACATCACAGTACTCATACAGGGGAGAAGTCATTTTCATGTTCAGAATGTGGGAAATGTTTTAACCAAAAATCACATCTTGTTACACACCAGAGAACTCACACAGGGGAGAAGCCATATTCATGTTCAGAATGTGGGAAATGTTTTAACCGAAAATCACTTCTTGTTACACACCAGAGAACTCACACAGGGGAGAAGCCTTTTTCATGTTCAGAATGTGGGAAATGTTTTACCCAAAAATCGCAACTTGGTAAACACCACAGAATTCACACAGGGGAGAAATGCTTGCCATGTTCAGAATGAGGGAAATATTTTACAAACTCATGACTTCTTTTTAAATATCACAAAACTCACAAGGGCCATTATCATACCTAGAAGGTGAGAAATGTTTTACTTGAAAATTATAATTTGTTGACCACTAAGAAAAATTCACATGGGGAGAAACCATATATTTGGCAAGCGGGACAAGAAAACACAAAAGAGACAGTCAAAGTAAAGGCAAGTAAGTACATGAAAAGGAAAGCATGTTAGAAGTTACATTAGAGTCAAAATATATTCAGTTACTAATAGATGTCTGTTTTCTAAAAATCCAATAAAAAGCAATATTCCATGTGCACTGAACATTTCACATCTATATCTATAATTGCCTTATTCTGTCTGTCTGTCTTGCTCCAAAATTGTGTCACCGTGACAGTGTCACTGTGACAGTGTCATAAAAGTGACAACTGTCGGATTGGCCGCTGGGCTCGGCCTGGCCCCGCCACGGATTGGCCTCTCGCCCCGGCCCCCTGCACGTATTGGGCGCTCGGCCAGGCCCCGCCCCCTCACGCATTGGATGCTCGCCCTGGCCCCGCCCCCCGCACGCATTCCCCCGAACCCACACGGAGACGCCCGACTCCCAGGTGACTGCTGCATCCCCGGGAGACCACACCGGCAGGACTAAGTGGAGAAAAGCCATTAGCTTATCCCACCTGCTGGCACACGTGTGCCGGAGCCGGCGTAGGCTGGTAACTATAGTACACATCGGGTAACTATAGAAACTGCTTTCCTTAGTTACCCGATGTAACTAGCTTACCCCGGCTCCCGCACACGTCGGCACTGTCGCTTTTAATAGTTACCATTTCTCCACTTTCTCGGCGCGCTCCCGTGCACTGTGTACACTACAGTTGCCGCGCGACAAGCTCCGATCACATGTTGTCATGTGACCAGGAAGTTGCGGCGCAGCCACTTGCGGCGCAGCCACTGTCCTGTACACACTGTACGGCTGCTTTCAGACGTCCGTGTCACACATAGCACACATGCATGTTTATACACACACAGCAGACACACATGGATACACCGAGCGCATACACACATACCGCACATGCATGTACACACACACACACACACTCTGCTGTACACTCACCCAGCAATGCGGTCCCCGGCACTGAAGTCCCCAGCGCTGTTCCTACTTCCAGCTCCTCAGGGCACTTAATATTCAGTGAGTATAATAAGCGGCGATAAGGAGCGGGAGGCAGCAGAACCGGAGACAGCATTGCTGGAGAGAGGTAAATATAGAAAATATTTTTATTAAAAGCAAAACCTATGGAAAAAAAAATGCTGTGGGCACTATGCGGATTGTGACAGCTGCATGTTTTGCTGCGGGATTCCCGCAGCAAAAACAATTCCATGTCACTTCTTTTCCACAGGTAGCTGAGATATCACTCCATTGACTGCAATGTAATCGTGAAATCCCGCAGGGACTAACGCAGGCAGCAAATTCTGTGCGGTTCATTGCGTTTTCCTGCGTTATTCCCTGTGGTATTTCGCGGTTTACCTGCGGTAATGTTCATCGCTGCCCTGCAGTTTGCAGGGAAGTGATGTCATTATGACAGGAAGAGGAAGCGGAGCAGAGAGTAATCACACACAGACATATAGAATACACACACATCACACACAGACACAGAATACACACACATCACACTCACACACAGACATATAGAATACACACACATCACACACAGACACAGAATACACACACATCACATCACACACAGACACAGAATACACACACATCACACTCACACACAGACATATAGAATACACACAGAAATCAAACGGACATATAGAAAAAAAACACGTGGGCTCCACTGTATTTTTACCGTCCAGCCGCGGTAAACACACAGCGGCGGACCGGTATTCTCAGGCTGGGGAGAGCGAGGGACAGCGTTAATGTACCCCCCCCTCCCACAGCCGAGAATATCAGCCCGCAGCTGCTCCGGGACTGTCGCATCCATTATGCGGCGGTCCCGGAGTGTCCCCGTTTCTTCCAGACGCCGTGATGCGGTGGCAGTCCAGGTAATAAGGAGTTAAATGACAGCGCATCGCCGCCATTTAAGTCTCGGCTTTTAATCACGGCAGCGCCTATGACACAGCTTTCATGATTAAAACCCGTAATTAAAGTGAATAAACACAAACACCGAAAAATCCTTTATTTTAAATAAAACAAAAAGCTCCTCTTTCACCCTTTTATTAAGCCCCCCCAAAACACACAGCTCAGACGTAATCCACGTCCTCCGATGCCTGCATCCAGCTGCGACTGACAACAGCGCTGAATGAATGCAGCCTCGCAGGGAGCCTGTAGAGGTAATTACAGGTCATTTCCCACGGCCGGTAATATAAACACACTACCGCCCGGGAGAAATGCAGCGTGTCAATCTGTCCTCTGTATATCTATCTCTCTATCTATCTATCCCTCTATCTCAGAAGGAATTTTTTTTTTTTTAATGTGCTTTATTGCATTGAATGCATTAAAACACATGTACCAATCCACACGCGGCAATACCGCGAACAATACCGCGGTAAAGCTGCGGCAAACCGCATGTGGTTTTTGGGTGCGGTTTGCCGCGTTTTTTTACCGCAGGTGCAGTAATCTTTCAGACCCTGCGGAATTTTCTTAAGAAAATTCCATTTTCCAGTGCGCACAGGGCCTAATACTTACCTTTTCTCCACTTTGTCGGCGCGCTCCCGTGCACTGTGTACACTACAGTTGCCGTGCGACAAGCTCCGATCACATGTTATGTGACCAGTTAGTTGCGGCGCAGCCACTGTCCTGTACATAGTGTACGGCTGCCTTCAGATGTCCGTGTCACACATAGCACACATGCATGTATATACACACACAGCAGACACACAGCAGACACACATGGATACACCGAGCGCATAAACACATACCGCACATGCATGTACACACACACACACTCTGCTGTACACTCACCCAGCGATGCGGTCCTCGGCTCTGAAGTCCCCAGCGCTGTTCCTGCTTCCAGCTCCTCAGGGCACTTAATATTCAGTGAGTATAAGGAGCGGGAGGCAGCAGAGCCGGAGAGAGCATCTCTGGAGAGAGGTAAATATAGAAATATTTTCATTAAAAAGACCCATATTTTCTCCGGTATGTTTTACACTGATGTCGCACGGATCACATCAGTGTGCGATCCATGTGACATCCGTGCTGCCGGAGATGCCTGCGTCTGTGCGTGCGGGGTCATGAAAAGTCACATGGTCCGTGTGCAAACACGGACGTGTGAGGCACATCAGAGAAAAACATGGGTATGTGTGACATCCGTGTTACAAAACGCATGTCACACGTACCTAAATCACGGACGTCTGAAACCAGCCTACGGCAGCGCGCCGGATCCGACAAAGTGGAGAAAAGCTGGATGTGTGAAACCACTAGCTTACCCCGGCTCTCGGCACACGTGTGCCGGAGCCGGCGTACGCTGTTAACCAGTATACACATTGGGTAACTATGGAAACCGCTTTGCATAGTTACCCGATGTGTATCATGGTTACTAGCTTACCCCGGCTCCCTATCCATTCAGATCGTTAGTCTCCCACTGTCAAACACGCCGATGCGTGCTGCACAGCAGGAGACCAACAAGCAAAAAATAAACCAGCACTGTCGCTTTGCATAGTTACCCAATGTGTACCATAGTTATCAGCTTACCGACGTACGCTGGTAACAAATGGTACACAATCCTGTAACTATGGAAAGCGCTTTCGTTAGTTAACCAATGTGTACCATGGTTACCACCTTACCCCCGGCTCCTGGCACACGTGTGCTTGAGCCGGCATACGCTGGTAACCATGGTACACATCGGGTAACTAAGCAAAGCCGGCTCCCTGCCCATTCAGATCGATGGTCTCCCACTGTCAAACACGCCGATGCGTGCTGCACAGCGGGAGACCAACGAGCAAGAAATGAACCATCATTATTGAAGACTTGATGATTATATTATTATTCAATCTACTTACCTACATACACATTCTAGACTACCCGATACGTTAGAATCGGGCCACCTTCTAGTTGTTATATATTTATATAATCACTATATGGAGAAGCAGAGCTGCCATCAGGGTATTACTACTGTGACTCCTGTAGTGGGCCCGGTCAGCAGAAGCCAGGAGGGGAGCCCCGATGACAGCCCGGGCCCCTCCCATTTCATTCATCTGCTTACCGGGCCCCAAGGGCAGGGGCCACCATTAGGGCAATGAGGGGTCCCGGGCCACTAATAGAGAGCTGCCACCTCTCTTCATGCTCTGCAGAGCAGGACAGGAAACGTACTGGACCACAATGGAGGCTGCAGGAGCTGAAAAGGTGAAGGACCTGTAAATTCAGGAACTTCCATGTCAGCTGACTAATCATGTGTCTGATCTCATGACAGGGAAAGTGACTGGAACTTCTGCAGCCTCCGTGCAGATCCCAGTGTCTCCTCTCCTGGTCTGCACCATCTGGAAATGCAAGATGAGGTAATGTGTGTGTGTGTGTGTGTGTGTGTACAGGCTGTGTGTAACATGGGGGTGCTGCAACCTGTGTGTGTGTGTATATGTGTACAGGCAGTGTGTAATATTAGGGTGCTGCAGCGTGTGTGTGTGTGTGTGTATGTGTGTACAGGCTGTGTGTAACATGGGGGTGCAGCAGCGTGTGTGTGTGTACAGGCTGTGTGTAACATGGGGGTGCTGCAGCCTATGTGTGTATATGTGTACAGGCTGTGTGTAACATGGGGGTGCTGCAGCCTATGTGTGTATATGTGTACAGGCTGTGTGTAACATGGGGGTGCTGCAGCGTGTGTGTGTGTGTGTGTGTGTGTGTATGTGTGTACAGGCTGTGTGTAACATGGGGGTGCAGCAGCGTGTGTGTGTGTGTGTGTGTGTGTGTATGTGTGTACAGGCTGTGTGTAACATGGGGGTGCTGCAGCCTGTGTGTGTGTGTGTGTGTGTGTGTATGTGTGTACAGGCTGTGTGTAACATGGGGGTGCTGCAGCCTGTGTGTGTGTGTACAGGCTGTGTGTAACATGGGGGTGCAGCAGCGTGTGTGTGTGTACAGGCTGTGTGTAACATGGGGGTGCTGCAGCCTATGTGTGTATATGTGTACAGGCTGTGTGTAACATGGGGGTGCTGCAGCCTGTGTGTATATGTGTACAGGCTGTGTGTAACATGGGGGTGCTGCAGCCTATGTGTGTATATGTGTACAGGCTGTGTGTAACATGGGGGTGCTGCAGCCTATGTGTGTATATGTGTACAGGCTGTGTGTAACATGGGGGTGCTGCAGCCTGTGTGTATATGTGTACAGGCTGTGTGTAACATGGGGGTGCTGCAGCCTATGTGTGTATATGTGTACAGGCTGTGTGTAACATGGGGGTGCTGCAGCCTATGTGTGTATATGTGTACAAAAAAAAGAGAAAGACATTGCATCACCTTGCACAGGTGCTCAGGAGAAAAGCGTCAATACAGAAAGGAATAACTCCGGCACACTGTATGTTTCCCAAAGAGAAAAAGATGGACACAAGAAAGTTGATTTCAAATCCTTTTCTTTTATTCAATGTGAAAAAGTGAAGAAGTGCTGTACAAAACAAAAGGTCCGCCAGGAACAACGTTTCGGCCAAGAGGCCTTCCTCAGGTCGGACAGACTGGATGTAGTGTTATATACAATAAAACAAAACAAAAGGAAATCCATCAATATGAATATACGGATAATGTTGACATAATACCATAATACAGTACAAAATGCATAAGTGAATCCTGAGGAGGGAACAGCAGAGAATCAAAGGATCACAACATCAAGAATATCAAGAGGGAGTAAATCTAGACATGTAAAAAGGAAATATACCGCGTATTATGGGTGTATATGGGATAAATACGTGATGAAGGTGGTCCGCGGTGTAACTAATAGGTGAGGTGTCAGAGGCAGGAGAGCTCACCTAGAATGGACAGGAATCACTGGAGATCAGCAAGCAGAATGTATATATGTGCTTAACAGCTGCTGTGGAAAGGGATAGAAAAATAAGCCTGTGGGGTATCGCAGGATACAGTCTTAGAAAAGTAGATGCCGTATGAACGTACCACAAAGAGTATGCGTAATCACGAACAGCGTATAAGCTGTGACATGAAGGAACGGCACTTGTAGGGAAGTGGTAGTGTCATCACACGGGGCTATAGGGAAAATGTTACAGTAGATGACATGAAAATGAAGTACATAACGATATGTCTTGAATGCTGTGTGGAAGATACCTATTAGTCAGGGAAGGTTCAAATGATATCCACACATATGGTCTGAACACGAGTCCCTGTGTGTTATACTAGGAGACCGCACACGGAAAGGTAGGTTGTCTAGAGGCTGCAGAAATGAGACCTATATAAAGAGATATAAATATAGAAAAAGAGTCATGTATACAAGAGTTATACATAGGAGGAGGACATAGACTGTAATGGGGATTATTTACCTCCAGTGACGTAAAAGATCTAGCACGATATGGCACTGTATATAGTATACGGGTCGTGGTTCATAGAGAGGCCGGGGATCCTCCATATATGAAAGGGGAAATACATATCAAGCCATGGGTATAACTCAGGGTGTAGTAGGGTCTGGGATATGAAATCCAAGGGAGATTTACCTGAGAGGTGATTTACCAGAACTCAGAGCCAGAAGGGGGCGCTGTAAAGTCCAGGAATAAATGGAAAGTCTAAGGCTCTGTGCGCACTAGTGCGTTTTACCCGCGGATTTGCCGCGGAATTTCTTGAGAAATGTCTGCAATCTTTGTGCAGACATTTCCCAGCAAATTCTATGAGAAAAAAAAATAGCTGTGTACACTGTGCGGATTTTTCTCAAGAAATTTCCTTGAGAAGAATTTCTCAAGAAAATTTCTTGAGAAAATGAGCATGTCAATTCTTTCCGCAGGTACCCTGCGGATTTCGGCAGTACAGCCTGCAAAATCCGCAGGGAACCACCCGCAGGAAAATCGCGGCAAATTTGCGGCTATTCC
Organism: Anomaloglossus baeobatrachus; assembly: GCF_048569485.1. Lineage (NCBI taxonomy): Eukaryota > Metazoa > Chordata > Amphibia > Anura > Aromobatidae > Anomaloglossus > Anomaloglossus baeobatrachus. The sequence goes on from NW_027441888.1 coordinate 344,644, forward strand.
GCGGCTAATCCGCGGCAAATCCGCATGCGGATTTGGTGCGGATTTTTTCCGGAGGTCCGGAAATCTTTCACTCCCAGAAGTTTCTCAAGAAATTTTCTTGAGAAACTTCACATTTCTAGTGCGCACATAGCCTAAGGGTGAGAAAATGGTGAGAGAAGGGATGAAAAGTGGGCTATATAAGAGATAAAGGGACAGTTGTATCAACATCAGTTAATTGAAAATACCAGAAGCGTCTAGGGATTAGCTTAGTAAAGGGTCCAGGGAATCTGGCTGTCAAAATCCAGGAAACTGGCAGGCTAAAAGTGAAAGGGATAAATGAGCATGCAGAGCATACAGTGACTCCTGATCACCCAGCCGAGTTACGTACCCTGTGCCTCTGGTGCAGTGTGTGCAGACCGCGTGTCCTGTGTGGTGCTGACAATGTGAGGAGTGGGCGTTTAATGCTAATTGGAAGTGACGTCTGGATATCTCTCCCTTTTAAACGCCCACTCCTCACATTGTGTCACGCTCCCCGGGTCCTCACCCCCGTTCCCCGGCTCACCTGCCACGCTCTCCGCTCCCCAGTCACCGGATTCCGTCCGTCCCAGGGCTCCGGGCCCCCGATCCCGGCGCCCGACAGCTTCCCTGGACCTGGCCGGCTCCCCTGCGTCCTCCTCGCAGCCTCCTTCCCTGGCTTCTGGCACCCGGGCGGCGCGCATGCGCATTAGGGCGCGCGCGCGGTCACTGACCCTTTCTTAAAGGGCCAGCGTCCATTAACAGGAAATGAGGTTGCACAGGTACAGGGTATATAGGGGGTCATTGTCCAAGGGGGCGGGGCCTGATCTTCGTGTTCCCTGAGCTAGGAGTCAGGTCTCTTGGTGTTTATGTGCCTGTACTCACCTATCTGTCTTTGTAGAGCCGTACCTGCCTCGCCATCCAGTCTGCCGTGTCCTGATCCCCGCACGCTGTCCGTCTGCCATCTGACAGTCCGTACCATCCCGGATCCCTGCGGTGACCCGTCATCTTGCTCCAGAGGTTCCGGACCCCGCCTGATATCACCTCGGCCTCCGAACCTGAGCTACGTCACCAAGACCACCTTCTGTGACTCCGTGGTCCCTGGGACTCCTCCGCTGCCTTCTCTTGCACGGACTGTTCTACTGCCCATCAGTGCTTCAGCTGCCGGACTCCCTACCACCATCTCAGAGAGTTCGGTCCAGTGGATCCACCTCCTGGGTCTGCCCGACCGCCCGGCCGTGACAGTAAGATCAGGCCATGGATCCCGCTGCAGCACTAATGGCTCTGCAAGAGGAACTCCAACGCCAGCGTGAAGTCCAGACCCGCATGCTGCAATTCATGACCTCCGTGGACACCCGCCTGTACACATTACAAGCATCAATGACGCCTGCGGCACCCAGGTCCCCCGCCAGGCAAGCCATGGCCCCCGCACCAGTGGCAACCTCGTCAGATGCTTCCCGACTCCGTTTGGCGTCACCTCCTCGTTATGCTGGAGATCCCAAGACCTGCAGGGGCTTCATAAATCAATGTTCCCTTCATTTCACGCAGCTGCCACATCTGTTCGCCTCCGACCAAGCCAAGGTCGCCTTTATAATGTCCCACCTAGAGGGCGAGGCGCTGGCGTGGATGAACCCCTTGTGGGAGAAGGAGGACCCCATGACCAAGGATCTTCAACAGTTCCTGCAGGCATTCCGCAGCACCTTTGACGAGCCGGGACGCGCTTCTGCCTCTGCTTCATCACTCCTCCGCCTACGTCAAGGAACACTGACGGTGGGCCAATACGCCATCCGTTTTCGCACTTTGGCTTCAGAACTCGGGTGGAATAATGAGGCCCTAACAGCCGCCTTCTGGGAGGGACTCTCGAGTCGCATCAAGGATGAGTTGGCGGGTCGGGACGTGCCCTCCACCCTAGATGCCCTGATTGCCCTAGCAACTCGTGTGGACATACGTTTTCAGGAGCGCTCCAAAGAGCTATCTCGTGAGAGACGCCCGTTACGGCATTCATCTCCTCCTCAGAAGCCCTCCGTACCTCAGTCATCAACAGCTGGGAGTCCCGTCCACGAGCCCATGCAGATTGACCGAGTGCGTCAGTCTGCACAACGTAGAGCAGAGCGGCTTGCCCAGGGTCTCTGCTTTTACTGCGGTGAGGGCACACACCTCCTCCGTTCCTGTCCGGAAAGGCCGGGAAACTCCAAAGCCTAGGGTTGGTAGGAGAGGCCACCCTAGGTGCTGGGACTCTCTCTGATCCGGTCACATGGACCGTGCAAGTGACAACGGGAGAGACGCGGTTCACGGCTGAGGCCTATCTTGATTCCGGGGCAGCAGGCAATTTCATCCAGCAAGCCACCGTGGACAAATACCAGGTGCCTGTTATCCCACTCAACAAGCCCCTGGTGATTGCCTCTGTGGATGGGAGACCCCTTTCTGACACCATCTCCTGGACCACCAGGCCGGTTGAACTGCGCATCGGTGCTCTTCACACCGAGAACATCGCCTTCTACGTCCTTCCGCACATGTCCCATCAGATCCTGCTGGGCCTTCCATGGTTACGGACTCACGAACCATCAGTCAGCTGGGGCACTGGCGAAATCACCCGCTGGGGTGCTTCGTGTCATGAGAGATGCCTAAAATCCACACAACCCATCCGACGACCTCCGGTTCCTGAGAACCTACCGGGGCTGCCCTCGGCTTATTGGTCCTTTGCTGATGTCTTTGATAAAAAAGAATCCGAGGTACTGCCGCCACATCGCCCCTACGATTGTGCCATCGACCTGCTCCCTGGAACAACGCCACCACGAGGACGGATATATCCTTTATCTCCAGCCGAAACAAGGGCTATGTCGACTTACATCTCAGAGAGCCTGGCTAGGGGATTCATTCGGAGATCCTCCTCTCCTGCTGGAGCAGGTTTCTTCTTTGTCAAGAAAAAAGAGGGCGATTTACGTCCCTGCATCGACTACCGGGGTCTGAATCAGATCACTGTTAAGAACAAGTACCCTCTGCCGCTCATCCCCGAATTGTTTGACCGGCTTAGAGGAGCTCGTCTGTTCACCAAGCTGGATCTTCGGGGTGCTTACAATCTGGTGCGCATCCGCTCTGGTGACGAATGGAAGACCGCGTTTAATACGCGCGATGGACATTATGAGTACTGCGTGATGCCCTTCGGCCTGTGTAACGCCCCTGCCGTCTTCCAAGAACTGGTGAACGACGTGTTCCGAGACCTCCTCTACACCTGTGTGGTAGTATATCTAGATGACATCCTTGTCTTCTCTCCGGACCTCCCAACCCACAGAGAGCACGTACAGCTGGTTCTACGACGACTAAGAGAGAACCGTCTGTACGCAAAGTATGAGAAGTGTGTCTTTGAGCAGTCTTCTCTCCCCTTTCTGGGGTACATCATCTCTGAGACTGGACTGCAGATGGATCCCAAGAAGGTCTCCGCCATTCTCAACTGGCCTCCCCCTTCTGGACTGAAGGCAATCCAACGCTTCCTGGGATTCGCCAACTACTACCGCCAATTCGTCCCTCACTTCTCTGCTCTGACTGCTCCACTTTCCGCTTTGACTAAGAAAGAGGCAAATCCAAAGGACTGGTCGCCTGCGGCCGACGCCGCGTTTGGCTCTTTGAAGCGGGCTTTTGCTTCCTCGCCTGTACTTCACCGTCCGGAGTTGAACCGCCAGTTCACCTTGGAGGTGGATGCCTCCTCCTCAGGAGCCGGAGCAGTGCTCATGCAGAAGTCCTCCTCCGGGAAGATGGTGACTTGCGGATTCTTCTCCAAGGGCTTCTCAGCGCCTGAACGCAACTATACCATCGGGGACCGAGAGCTCTTGGCAGTCAAACTGGCACTGGAGGAATGGCGCTACCTCCTGGAAGGTGCAGTGTATCCCGTGATCATCTACACGGACCACAAGAACCTAGAATACCTGCGGTCCGCTCAGCGACTGAACCCACGGCAAGCCAGGTGGTCCTTATTCTTTGCCAGGTTCGACTTTCAGCTTCACTTCCGACCCGCGGACAAGAATGTACGCGCTGATGCCTTGTCCAGGTCTTTCATGCCCATGGAGCAGGAGGAAGAGACTACCCAACCCATCATCTGTCCTAGCAACATCATTCCGGTGGCCCCTGTTACCCTAGCCCAGATACCGCCCGGGAAGACCTATGTCTCCGATACCGACAGGCAAAAAGTGTTACACTGGGGTCATGCCTCAAAAACAGCCGGGCATGCTGGTCAGAAGAGAACATGGGGTGCGATTGTACGCCATTACTGGTGGCCATCCCTTCGCACGGACGTCGCTGCTTTTGTCTCTGCCTGCTCCTCCTGTGCCAGGAACAAGACGCCCAAACACTTGCCCCATGGCCGTCTTCTGCCTTTACCGATACCCTCAGTCCCGTGGCAACACATAGCAATGGACTTTATTACGGACTTGCCATTATCCTCCGGGCACACAGTCATATGGGTCGTGGTTGATCGATTCTCCAAAATGGCCCACTTCGTTCCTATGGCCGGACTGCCCTCTGCTCAGGAACTCGCGGAAGCCTATATACATCACATCTTCCGCTTGCATGGCTTTCCATCCCACATAGTGTCCGACAGAGGAACTCAGTTCACCTCCCGCTTCTGGAGGGCTCTATGCAAACATCTGGGAGTGACTCTGGACTTTTCTTCTTCTTACCATCCTCAGTCTAACGGCCAAGTGGAGAGGGTCAATCAAATCGTGACCTCATACCTACGTCACTATGTCAACGCCCATCACGACGACTGGTCCTCGCTTCTGCCTTGGGCTGAATTCTCCCATAACCACCACGTCAGTGAGTCATCCTCCGAATCTCCCTTCCATGTTGTTTATGGACTCCAGCCCGCCGTCCCATTGCCTATATCCCCTTCATCGGATGTCCCGGCTGCTGATACTGCAGTTCGTGACTTTGCTACCATTTGGGACTCTGTCAAAGCGTCCCTTGGGCGCGCTTCCCAGCGGATGAAGAAACACGCTGACAAGAGACGTCTGGATCCTCCGTGTTTCTCTCCTGGTGACCTGGTCTGGCTTGCTTCCCAGTACATCCGATTGAAGATACCTTCCTACAAGCTGGGTCCTCGCTACATCGGGCCGTTTAAGGTCCTCAGCAAGATCAATGAGGTATCCTACAAGCTACAGCTCCCGGCCACGATGAGGATACCCAACTCCTTCCACGTCTCTCTGCTCAAGCCGGTTGTCCTTGGTCCCTTCTCCGCTGCTGCCAGTCCGGCCCCTCCTCCTATTGCCGATGATGACATCTATGCGGTAAGGGATATCGTGGCCATGAAGACCGTACGAGGTCGCCAGTTCTTCCTGGTGGACTGGGAAGGGTATGGTCCTGAGGATAGGTCTTGGGAGCCCAGGGAGAACGTGGGCACTCCTCTGATCCGTGCCTTCATGTCCCGGTTGCGGGGAGGGGGGCGTGGGGGGGGGGGTACTGTCACGCTCCCCGGGTCCTCACCCCCGTTCCCCGGCTCACCTGCCACGCTCTCCGCTCCCCAGTCACCGGATTCCGTCCGTCCCAGGGCTCCGGGCCCCCGATCCCGGCGCCCGACAGCTTCCCTGGACCTGGCCGGCTCCCCTGCGTCCTCCTCGCAGCCTCCTTCCCTGGCTTCTGGCACCCGGGCGGCGCGCATGCGCATTAGGGCGCGCGCGCGGTCACTGACCCTTTCTTAAAGGGCCAGCGTCCATTAACAGGAAATGAGGTTGCACAGGTACAGGGTATATAGGGGGTCATTGTCCAAGGGGGCGGGGCCTGATCTTCGTGTTCCCTGAGCTAGGAGTCAGGTCTCTTGGTGTTTATGTGCCTGTACTCACCTATCTGTCTTTGTAGAGCCGTACCTGCCTCGCCATCCAGTCTGCCGTGTCCTGATCCCCGCACGCTGTCCGTCTGCCATCTGACAGTCCGTACCATCCCGGATCCCTGCGGTGACCCGTCATCTTGCTCCAGAGGTTCCGGACCCCGCCTGATATCACCTCGGCCTCCGAACCTGAGCTACGTCACCAAGACCACCTTCTGTGACTCCGTGGTCCCTGGGACTCCTCCGCTGCCTTCTCTTGCACGGACTGTTCTACTGCCCATCAGTGCTTCAGCTGCCGGACTCCCTACCACCATCTCAGAGAGTTCGGTCCAGTGGATCCACCTCCTGGGTCTGCCCGACCGCCCGGCCGTGACACATTGTCAGCACCACACAGGACACGCGGTCTGCACACACTGCACCAGAGGCACAGGGTAGGTAACTCGGCTGGGTGATCAGGAGTCACTGTATGCTCTGCATGCTCATTTATCCCTTTCACTTTTAGCCTGCCAGTTTCCTGGATTTTGACAGCCAGATTCCCTGGACCCCTTACTTATCCCTAGACGCTTCTGGTATTTTCAATTAACTGATGTTGATACAACTGTCCCTTTATCTCTTATGTCGCGGGCGGGGAGGGCGCTGCGCTCATCACGCTCGGGTCCGGCGCTGCTGCTGCTGCTCGGTGGATCGAGCGGTGGGCCGGATCCGGGGACTCGAGCGGTGCTTCTCGCCCGTGAGTGAAAGGGGGTAATGTGGTTTGGTCCATGATGCAACCCACGGTTTGTGGTGAGGTTGGGGCACCACCGCTGCTATTGACGGGGATCCCGGGAGCGATGGCAGGGAGCACCTGGGATGTTTCTCTCCCCTCCGTGGGTAGGGGGGTTGGTGGTCCCGGGGCCCGGTGAGGTGACAGGGAGGCAGGGTTGGGCAAGGTGCAGGGTCGCTTGGACTGCGCAGCACAGTGCTGGACAGCACGGTAGTACTCACTCAGCCACAAATGGATGCAAAGTCTCTGGTAAAACAAACAGCTGGATGGACGGGTCCCGCAGCCGGCTGCTGTGGTTTCTCCCGGACGGGTGGTGATGGCTGCCTTTCCCTGCACCTTTTGTGTTTCTTCGGTCCCGATGGCTTCCCACCGGTAACCCGCTCCCCAGCGTGTATATTGGCCGGAGGAGCCCTTTTGCCCGTAGGCTCTGGCCCTGGGAACTCTAGCTGTGGCGGTAGCTGTATTTCCCTTGTGCTGGTTGGACGGTTGCCCTCAATCGGGTCTTGGCTGTTTGGAAACCCCTGGGGTTCCGGTCACTAACGGATTTGACCTGTTTAACGGCGACTCCAAGCCTGGTCGGGGTCCGCAGGCCCTGCCGGTTTGTGCTGGCTTCACTTCGCTCCCCGGTTCGGTACTGGCGGGCCACCGCCCGTCTCCGGTCCAACGGTTCCGCGTTGATCTGCCTCTCTTGCAGACGGCCACCACCATCTGCCAACCTTGCTCTCGGTGCCCGGGCCACGTACCCGGACAGAGTCAGTTTTCTCCACTTCTTCTAACTTCACTCACTGAACTCTAAACTCCACTGACTTCCCATCACTCCCTGCCATCGCTCCCGGGATCCCCGTCAATAGCAGCGGTGGTGCCCCAACCTCACCACAAACCGTGGGTTGCATCATGGACCAAATCCCCCAAACCACATTACCCCCTTTCACTCACGGGCGAGAAGCGCCGCTCGAGTCCCCGGATCCGGCCCACTTTTTTACATTGAATAAAAGAAAAGGATTTGAAATCAACTTTCTTGTGTCCATCTTTTTCTCTTTGGGAAACATACAGTGTGCCGAAGTTATTCCTTTCTGTATATGTGTACAGGCTGTGTGTAACATGGGGGTGCTGCAGCGTGTGTGTGTGTGTGTGTGTACAGGCAGTGTGTAATATGAGGGTGCTGCAGCCTGTGTGTGTATATGTGTACAGGCTGTGTGTAATATGGGGGTGCTGCAGCCTATGTGTGTATATGTGTACAGGCTGTGTGTAATATGGGGGTGCTGCAGCCTATGTGTGTATATATGTGTACAGGCTGTGTGTAACATTGGGGTGCTGCAGCCTGTGTGTGTATATGTGTAGAGGCTGTGTGTAATATGGTGGTGCTGCAGATATGTGTGTATATGTGTACAGGCTGTGTGTATATGTGTACAGGCTGTGTGTAATATGGGGGGGTGGGGTGTGTGTGTGTGTGTGTGTGTGTGTGTGTGTGTGTGTGTACAGGCAGTGTGTAATATGAGGGTGCTGCAGCCTGTGTGTGTATATGTGTACAGGCTGTGTGTAATATGGGGGTGCTGCAGCCTATGTGTGTATATATGTGTACAGGTTGTGTGTAATATGGGGGTGCTGCAGCCTGTATGTATATGTGTACAGGCTGTGTGTAATATGGGGGTGCTGCAGGGTGTGCGTGTATATACATGTGTACAGGCTGTGTAATACGGGGGGTTGCTGCGGGCTGTGTGTGTATATGTGTACAGGCTGTGTGTGATATGGGGGTGGCGCAGGCTATGTGTGATATGGGGGTGCCTCACGCTGTGTGTGATATGGGGGTGGCGCAGGCTGTGTGTGATATGGGGGTGGCGCAGGCTATGTGTGATATGGGGGTGCCTCTTGCTGTGTGTGATATGGGGGTGCCGCAGGCTGTGTGTGATATGGGGGTGCGTGTGTGTGTGTGTGTGTGTGTACAGGCTGTGTGAGATAGGAGGGGCAGGGCGTGTGTGATATGTATGTGCATAATATATTTGTTAGTTTTTCAAAGAGTGGCGGCAGGACTGTGGAAGGTTTGAGGGGTGGAGGCGGGGCTGGGGTAGAGCCTGGGCGGAGTCTCAAGGGGGCCCAAAAATTTTGCCAGTATGGGGCCTTGAAATTCCTAGTGGCGGCCCTGTGGAGAAGAGTATTACAACCCTCCCCCAAAACACCCAACATTCCTCCTCCCTCTTCTTCCTAACTCCCAATCACAGCGATCTATCATTCATTACAGTAAAGGCCCTGTCACACACAGAGATATATCTGTGGCAGATCTGTGGCAGATCTGTGGCAGATCTGCGGCAGATCTGTGGTTGCAGTGAAATTGTGGACAATCAGTGCCAGGTTGGTGGCTGTGTACAAATGGAACAATATGTCCATGATTTCACTGCAACCACAGATCTGCCAAAGATTTATCTATGTGTGACGGGGCCTTTACTTTCAGCGCACAATCTCTATGTCTGAACAATGTCTGTAACTTCTCTATACTATAATAATAAACATGTTCATATTACTGACTCGCCCACCCCAGGGCTATGGGACACCCGGTGCCGGACCGGACTAGTCCGGGGGTAATCAGTGGTGGCGGGGCCCAACTCCGTGGCCCTGGTGGGTGTCAGTTAAATATGGCTGATGACTTGGGGTTTGTGTTCGTGACGCCACCTGTGGTATGCGGCTATTAAGCCGCCACTGCTGTGTGAGGCCTCCGGGGTGATGATATGGCAGCAATGGTGGTACTGCTCCCCACAGGTGGAGCGGTGCCCCGGGGACACTGTTGGTGCTTATTCGTGTCTATGCAGAGAAATAACTGAGGCAACACCAGGGGTGCAGTTTCAAGGTCTTTACTCACAGTTCTTGTCAAGGCCTGCAGGAGCCTTTGGACTGCTGGGACCACCGTCAGGGACCTCCGCCGATCCCGGGTAGATCTGGGGATTGATGCCAGTGCACCCCTCTAATTGTGTCCTTTCTCAGCTGACTTCACTGGCCACCAGCTCTGAAGCTATCTGTGGCCCTGGAATCCCTTCGTTCTCTGCTTGGTGTCACCTGGACCCTCCGAGTCCCAGGGTCTTCACCAGGAAGCGTCACTTTCTTCTTTCTTTAGCTCCTGCCTGACTAGAGCTCTTCTTCTACTCTCTGTTTCTCTCCTTCTCTGTTGCTTTCTTTCTCTGTTGCGGACACTCTGAGCTCACAGAGCTCCTTTCTCTTTCACAGCTACATGCTGGCTCCTCACTCTCTCACTCTCTGAGGTAAACTGAAACTCTGACCTTCCTCTCTGCTCTACACTCGGCTGGCTCTTCCCACCCCCTGGTTGCTAATCTACCACCCTATGGGAGCAGGGATGGGTCTTACGACCCCTCCCAGCACGCAGCATGGGAGGGTTACTGCCACTATCCCTTGTCCCAGTGTGTGCCTAGCAATGGGTGTAGTGCAGTTTTACCTGTGAACTGGCATGTACCCTTTCCTTACCCAGGATGGGACATCACACCTCTGACTGGGGTGCAATGTCTCTGTGGCGACGGAAGCCTCAGGTGCGCCACATTACAAATTACTATTTCCATCTACCATCCATTCCTTTGTGGGAACATCAAACATCTGGTGGGATCAAGTTTTTTACAATCACTATTGTGGCGCCCTGGACAAGCCAGGGGCCACAGGTAATTACACCACCACACCCTACACCCCGATTAGGCACATCTCAGCCAGACACAAAACCCTTGTTGCCTTCCCCAGGGGCTGATGTCCACACCAGGGGGTGGAGCCAGGCGGTTGGTCTCTGCCCACCAAGGAGTTCACAGTCCTGGAGGAGGGAAAAGGAGCAGATTAGCTTGGGCAGTGAAAGTGGAAGGAGGAAGAGCGAGGAGTAGTGAAGTGGCAAGAGAGTAGACTGAAGTGAGTCCGGGTGTGTGGCCCGGACGGAGCAGCAAGGTTGGCAGACGGTGGTGACCGTCTGCAGGAGTGGCCTATCGGAGTTTGCCGTAAGGACCGTGGACGGGCGGTGGCCCGGCGGTACCGTACCGGTACACAAGGAGAAGCCAGCACCATTGGCAGGGGCTTTTCGGACCCCGGTAAGGCTAGGAGTCGCCGTGAATTTGCCGAATCCGTTAGTGAAGGGGACCTCCTGGGTTTCCAAACAGTCAAGTCCCGACAGAAGGCAACCGTCCAACCGTGAAGGGGAGACACCGCCACCGCCAAGGGCAACCGTTTCCCAGGGCCAGCGCCTGCGGGCAAAAAGGGGCTCCTCCAGCCTACATCCAAGTCGGGGAGCGGGTTACCGGTGGGAACCCATCGGAATCAACATAGAACATAGGTGCAGGGAGAGACGGTCATCACTAACCTACGGGGAAGAAGCAACCGCAGCCGTCTGGGGGACCCGTCCATCCAGCCGAGTGTTTTACCGAGAACTGTGTCATCGTCTCAGGCTGAGTGAGTACCCCCGTGCCGTACGGCACAGCGCTGCCCCCGCGACCCTGCACCTCGCCAGGCCCCGTAGCCCGCCTGCACCAACCATCCCTACCCCCATCACCGGGCCCCGGGACAAACAACCCCCCTATCCACGGAGGGGAGAAATAACAACCAAGCTGCTCCCTGTCACCGCTCCCGGGATCCCCGTCTAGAGTAGCGGTGGTGTCACCAAAATCACCACAACCGTGGGTGGCGTCAGGGACAATAATCAAATCCCCCACAATCAAATTCCCCTTTTCACTCACGGGCGAGGAGCGCCGCTCGAGTCCCCGGGATCCGGCCTACCGCTCGAGCCACCACTGAGCAGCAGCAGCAGTGAGCCGGACCCGAGCAGTGGGAAAGCGCAGCGTCCCCTCCTCCGCCCACGACACTATCAGTTTAGTGTTTTTTTCATCATCATTGGGAACTGACTCCCTTCTCTATTCCCCCAATTCACATACAGTCATATGAAAAAGTTTGGGCACCCCTATTAATGTTAACCTTTTTTCTTTATAGCAATTTGGGTTTTTGCAACAGCTATTTCAGTTTCATATATCTAATAAATGTTGGACTCAGTAATATTTCTGGATTGAAATGAGGTTTCCTGTACTAACAGAAATGTGCAATCTCCATTTAAACAAAATTTGACCGGTGCATAAGTATGGGCACCCTTATCAATTGCTTGTTTTGAACACTCCTAACTACTTTTTACTGACTTACTGAACGCACTAAATTGGTTTTGTAACCTCATTGAGCTTTGAACTTCATAGGCTCAGTGAGTGCCTCGTCCACTGAACCAGCCGCCTTTAGAAAGACAGCGTGGCTCAGGGCTCATCCTAACTGAACGCCGGCCTCCTTAACCGTGGGCGTAACACTACTCAGACAACACAGGGTGAGGGAACCACAATAATTAGACTTTATTGGATCCCCAAACAATTAACGGCACATAACACATAACCAGCAAAATACAAATGTAACAGGCAACAGAGTCTCACCCTTCCACTGGCTCACCAGGGATTTAGAATGTCCTTGCCTCAGAGCTTCCAGGGCCACTTACTCCAAGCCAGCAGCACCCCGCTTTCGTCGGGCACCCACCGAGAAAGGAATAGCACCGGATTTAGGAAGCTGGCTGAGGTCTGCAAAGTCTGTAGCCAGGAGACCAAATTGTCCCAACCTGTGTTTCTTCCTTAAGTAGTCCTTGGTATGATGATACAATCCTGGCAGCCGGAGTCGAAATCCCTAGGCTGTGGATATGGTCTCCAACCGGAACCGGAGTCCCTAGATTGAAGCCATAAGATATCCTGATCCTCTAGTCAGCTCCTAAGAGCTTAGACTGGATCCATCAGCATCCATCAACAACCTTCATCAACCTGGTGGCTTAAAGAAATCCCTTTTATTGCCACAGCCTTCCACTTGGATACACTGCGTCCTCATCGATTGGTTGGACAAGATCGCCTCTCCCATTGGATGAATCTCAAGCTGCATGGACAATGTTCATCCAAATGATGTCTACAGAAAGACTGAGGGTATACATGTAGTCTGGAATGCATAGACTAGATAATGGCTACTAAGGTAATCACATTAGCAATACACAACTAAAATACAATGATTACTGGAAGAGTCTGGAGAAACAATACATCTGGCTTTCAGTGGCCAACACAATTACATGAGTCAACAAGAATCTTGTAAAAACAATGAGAGACTTATCCCCCGTCTATAAACAATCTATCATCCTGTCTGGCTGAATTTTAAGAAACTTTAACCCATGAGAGTCCATGTCGTCACATTCCTCCCCCTTCTTAATATTAGCCAGACATGATAGGCTTTCGATCATCCTTCTCCTCTTGACGGCACTGTCCTTTTTAATGGTGAGGTCAGAAACAGAGGCTCGCATCTATACACCTCCCCCTGATTACCTCCCCCAAGTTGAACAGCCATATTGTGGACAAGCACTAAGGTGGGGTCCATGAGTTGGGCTTGCATACATTTCTTATTATCAATCTTCCCCCAGTCAATAGCCACAGTGTGGTTAGGCTTACTCACGGTTCTTGGCTCAGAAGTGGATGCTGGAGACTGGGAATGTGAATTATCCTTGGAAAAGATGTTAGAAAGATCCACATCAGGGTCCTGCTTGGCTTGGAAATGGGTGATGGCTGCTTCAAACTGACTGGATAGTCCTTGTCCTAGCTCATTCTCCAAAATGACTGGTGTGAGCAGGTAATCCCCAAGCCCCACTTTCACTTCCCTCTGAGTGGTATCCGAAACAACAGGCTTGGTGGGGCCATCTATGAACCCCACTTCAACTTCCTCCTGGCTAGTCCCTGAAACAACAGGTGTGGGGAGGCTGTCCATAAACTCCATATGGACCTCTTCCTGGTCAGACCCCAAAGTAACTGGTGTGGGGACGGTGTCCATAAGCTACACATCAGCCTTGCTCTGGTCAGTCTCCACAATGACATGTATAGGGAGACTGTTCACAAGTCCCACATCGATCACTTCCTGGTTAGTTCCCAAAATACCAGGGGTAGGGATGCTGTTCATAAGCTCCACATCAGCCTTGCTCTGGTCAGTCTCCACAATGACCGGTATGGGGAGGCTGTTCACAATCCCCACATCGATCACTTCCTGGTTGGTCCCCAAAATACCAGGTGTGGGGAGGCTATCCACAAGCTCTACCTCGACCTCTCCCTGGTTGGTCCTTAGGTCCAACTGCACACATGCCAGAGGGACGTCTGAGCGCTGGCCCTCAGCCAGGGAGATGGATAATTGGGAATCTGGTAAATGGTCTTCTGGGGAAACAATAACTGGGCTTACCAGAGTGATGAAAGATCCAATGTCTCGAAGTCCCTGAGCTTGTATATCACCGACCTTGACCGTCTGGATGTGGGGATGGAGGTTGGCTGGTGTACGGTGTCCGGCCTGCCGTAGGGTGTGGACTGGATAAACCACTTCCTCAGCTATTGGGGTTTCTTGGGAGTAGCATTCCTCAGGTCTCGTTGGTTCATCTCGGCATATGTTGACTGGTTGGAGTGGCAGACGGGCTCCAAGCATGCGGCCTCTTTGTTTTGGTGCAGCTTCTGCTGGGTAGCGGGACCATCCTTCTCGAGCGGCTGGTGCTAGCAGTACGGCAGCTGGAATCCCATAAACATATTCCAGAATCCAAGCCCTCTCTTCTCTTGAGGATCTAGGCCCCAATGCATTCAAAAACGCTGTGGCTTGGGCCATTTTGGACAAAGTTGATTACCGATTGTCACTAGATCCATGATGTGGCACATAGTTTAAATCCTCTGGGTCAATATCGGCGGGATCCTCAACGTCCTCTGCATCATTCTGGGCATCCCAACGGACTAATTTCTGGATCAAGTCCGACCGAGTCTCAGCATTCCAGTAGATAATCTTTCGCCTCTGGCACAGATCCTGTAGCATCCATTTACTGCTGCGGTCGTAACTCCTGTCTGGTCCTTGTCCCATGGCTGAGCTGGTGGGGTTGGACATGGCAGCGTCCGAAACCTGAATGCCTCCCCTATGGCCTGTTGGGTATGCTTATGTGACCCCCTGGTTGTTGAGCCCTGGACGGTGTCCACGAACACCAGTCCACTGCAGCTCCCCTGGGTAAACCAGGCTGAGTAGTATCCCACTGCTGCCACCAATTGTGGAGACACGGGGCTCAGTGAGTGCTCTCGTCCACTGAACCAGCCGCCTTTAGAAAGACAGCGTGGCTCAGGGCTCATCCCAACTGAACGCCGGCCTCCTTAATCGTGGGCGTAACACTACTCAGACAACACTGGATGAGGGAACCACAATAATTAGACTTTATTGGATCCCCAAACAATTAACGGCACATAACACATAACCAGCAAAATACAAATGTAACAGGCAACAGAGTCTCACCCTTCCACTGGCTCACCAGGGATTTAGAATGTCCTTGCCTCAGAGCTTCCAGGGCCACTTACTCCAATCCAGCAGAACCCCGCTTTCGGCGGGCACCCACCGAGAAAGGAATAGCACTGGATTTAGGAAGCTGGCTGAGGTCTGCTGAGTCTGTAGCCAGGTGACCAAATTGTCCCAACCTGTGTTTCTTCCTTAAGTAGTCCTTGGTATGATGATACAATCCTGGCAGCCGGAGTCGAAATCCCTAGGCTGTGGATATGGTCTCCAACCGGAACCGGAGTCCCTAGATTGAAGCCATAAGATATCCTGATCCTCTAGTCAGCTCCTAAGAGCTTAGACTGGATCCATCAGCATCCATCAACAACCTTCATCAACCTGGTGGCTTAAAGAAATCCCTTTTATAGCCACAGCCTTCCACTTGGATACACTGCGTCCTCATCGATTGGTTGGACAAGATCGCCTCTCCCATTGGATGAATCTCAAGCTGCATGGACAACGTTCATCCAAATGATGTCTACAGAAAGACTGAGGGTATACATGTAGTCTGGAATGCATAGACTAGATAATGGCTACTAAGGTAATCACATTAGCAATACACAACTACAATACAATGATTACTGGAAGAGTCTGGAAAAACAATACGTCTGACTTTTAGTGGCCAACACAATTACATGAGTCAACAAGAGTCTTGTAAAAACAATGAGGGACTTATCCCCCGTCTATAAACAATCTATCATCCTGTCTGGCTGAATTTTAAGAAACTTTAACCCATGAGAGTCCATGTCGTCACAGAGGTTCCATCATGCTTTTGGGCTGTGTGGCCCATGCTGGCACTGGGAATCTTGTTAAAGTTGAGGGTCGCATGGATTCAACTCAGTATCAGCAGATTCTTGACAATAATGTGCAAGAATCAGTGACGAAGTTGAAGTTACGCAGGGGATGGATATTTCAGCAAGACAATGATCCAAAACACCGCTCCAAATCTACTCAGGCATTCATGCAGAGGAACAATTACAATGTTCTGGAATGGCCATCCCAGTCCCCAGACCTGAATATCATTGAACATCTGTGGGATGATTTGAAGCGTGCTGTCCATGCTCGGCGACCATCAAACTTAACTGAACTGGAATTGTTTTGTAAACAGGAATGGTCAAATATACCTTCATCCAGGATCCAGGAACTCATTAAAAGCTACAGGAAGCAACTGGAGGCTTTTATTTTTGCAAAAGGAGGATCTACAATATATTAATGTCACTTTTATGTTGAGGTGCCAATACTTTTGCATCGGTCAAATTTTGTTTAAATACGGATTGCACATTTTCTGTTAGTACAATAAACTTCATTTCAATCCAGAAATATTACTCAGTCCATCGGTTATTAGGAATATGAAACTGAAATAGCTGTTGTAAAAACCCAAATTGTTGTAAAGAAAAAAGGTTAACATTAATAGGGGTGTCCAAAGTTTTTCATATGACTGTAAATCCCAGTGGCTACAAGGACCTGGTCCCTCTGCCCCCTGGGAAACAGCCGACTTTGTATAGAGAAAGCTAAATCCCAGTGGCTACAAGGACCTGGTCCCTCTGTGTGTCGCCCAGGGAAGGGGGTACTCGGTTCCGGGCACTCTGTATTTGGGGAATGTCACTCTGGTCGCCTTTGCCCGGTTCCTTGCACTGGGTACTTTTTTATAAAGGAAGTATTTACAGGGGAGGTAAGAGTTAACGTTCATGTGATGCCACCTGCGGTTATGAGGGTGGAACTACTTCTGCTAAAGTGGGTACTCCCACGGCTGGTGGTAATGGCAGCTGTGGTGGTAGGCCCTCCGCAGGTAGGGCCGAGCCTGGGAGGTGTCGATGTAATAATAATGGAGGCCACACCGGGATTGCAATGAGCAGTCCTTACTCACTGTAGACCCTCGGACGGCTGGTTCCAGTCCCTATGTTGCCAGTGCCAGGTTAGTGACTCCGTTGCTCTGTCCCTGGCACTCTCAGTGTGGTTTGGGTCCCCGTAGCTTGAAGCAGTTTGGGGGCCCCGACTGTCCCTCTCAGGTAGCAGTCCCCTTGTCTGAACTGCTGGCAGTGTGGACCCTGTGGGGAAGTATGTGTCTGAAACCTGATCCTTGCTTTACTGCTGATGCCCCCGGATCTGTAGGTCAGTGAAGTCCATTCAGGTCCCTCCACTGTGCAGGAATTTACCGGGCCGTGTAAAACTGTCGCCTGACCTAGGGCCCTGTGCCCTGCGCGTGCTCTAGTTCTAGTGGTGCTCCCTTGTATCGTCCCTGGTGACCTTCTCTGTTCCAGAGGTACTTGTTTGCTCCTATTCTGGCAACCTACTCATGTGCCCCGGGTCACCGTTACACGAACCCAGCTCCAGGCACATCTCCTCTCCTCACTACTCTCTAACATACTGGCTCGCCCCCTCCCACCAGGTGGTCTCGTCCCAGGCTGGCTCTGCCCACTGGGTGGCCATCCCCTTATCTGACTAACCCTTTGAGCCCTGGTGTGAGTGGCAACTGGGAATATAGATGTGTGCAGGTGTTACTGACACTGTTGTTCCAGGTCCCAGGGTGTAGGTCCTGCATCCCCATGAGGATGCAGTTCCCTGGAGTGCCCTGAGTTGCTCAGGGGCATTACATCTGCCCCCTGGGAAACAGCCGGGTCTGTATAGAGAAAGCTAAATCCCAGTGGCTACAAGGACCTGGTCCCTCTGCCCCCTGAGAAACAGACACTCTATAGAGAAAGCTAAATCCCAGTGGTTACAAGGACCTGGTCCCTCTGCCCCCTGGGAAACAGCTGGGTCTGTATAGAGAAAGCTACATCCCAGTGGCTACAAGGACCTGGTCCCTCTGCCCCCTGGGAAACAGCTGGGTCTGTATAGCGAAAGCTACATCTCAGTGGCTACAAGGACCTGGTCCCTCTGCCCCCTGGGAAACAGCCGCTCTGCACAGAGAAAGCTAAATCCCAATGGCTACAAAGACCTGGTCCCTCTGCCCCCTGGGCAACAGCCGGGTCTGTATAGAGAAAGCTACATCCCAGTGGCTACAAAGACCTGGTCCCTCTGCCCCCTGGGCAACAGCCGCTCTGTATAGAGAAAGCTAAACCCCAGTGGCTACAAGGACCTGGTCCCTCTGCCCCCTGGGAAACAGCCGCTCTGTATAGAGAAAGCTAAACTCCAGTGGTTACAAGGACCTGGTTCCTCTGCCCCCTGGGAAACAGCCGCTCTGTATAGAGAAAGCTAAATCCCAGTGGTTACAAGGACCTGGTCCCTCTGCCCCCTGGGAAACAGCCGCTCTGTATAGAGAAAGCTAAACCCCAGTGGTTACAAGGACCTGATCGAACCCTCTGCTCCCTGGGAAACAGCCGCTCTGTATAGAGAAAGTTAAACCCCAGTGGTTACAAGGACCTGGACCCTCTGCCCCCTGGGAAACAGCCGCTCTGTATAGACAAAGCTAAACCCCAGTGGCTACAAGGACCTGGTCCCTCTGCCCCCTGGGAAACAGCCGCTCTGTATAGAGAAAGCTAAACCCCAGTGGTTACAAGGACCTGGTCCCTCTGCCCCCTGGGAAACAGCCGCTCTGTATAGAGAAAGCTAAACCCCAGTGGTTACAAGGACCTGGTCCCTCTGCCCCCTGGGAAACAGCCGCTCTGTATAGAGAAAGCTAAATCCCAGTGGTTACAAGGACCTGGTCCCTCTGCCCCCTGGGAAACAGCCGACTCTGTATAGCAAAAGCTACATCCCAGTGGTTACAAGGACCTGGTCCCTCTGCCCCCTGGAAAACAGCCGCTCTGTAGAGAGAAAGCTACATCCCAGTGGTTACAAGGACCTGGTCTCTCTGCCCCCTGGAAAACAGCCGCTCTGTAGAGAGAAAGCTAAACCCCAGTGGCTACAAGGACCTGGTCTCTCTGCCTCCTGGGAAACAGCCGCTCTGTAGAGAGAAAGCTAAATCCCAGTGGTTACAAGGACCTGGTCTCTCTGCCTCCTGGGAAACAGCCGCTCTGTATAGAGAAAGCTAAATCCCAGTGGTTACAAGGACCTGGTCCCTCTGCCTCCTGGGAAACAGCCGCTCTGTATAGAGAAAGCTAAATCCCAGTGGTTACAAGGACCTGGTCTCTCTGCCTCCTGGGAAACAGCCGCTCTGTATAGAGAAAGCTAAATCCCAGTGGCTACAAGGACCTGGTCCCTCTGCCTCCTGGGAAACAGCCGCTCTGTATAGAGAAAGCTAAACCCCAGTGGCTACAAGGACCTGGTCCCTCTGCCCCCTGGGAAACAGCCGCTCTGTATAGAGAAAGCTAAACCCCAGTGGTTACAAGGACCTGGACCCTCTGCCTCCTGGGAAACAGCCGCTCTGTATAGAGAAAGCTAAATCCCAGTGGCTACAAGGACCTGGTCCCTCTGCCCCCTGGGAAACAGCCGCTCTGTATAGAGAAAGCTAAACCCCAGTGGCTACAAGGACCTGGTCCCTCTGCCCCCTGGGAAACAGCCGCTCTGTATAGAGAAAGCTAAATCCCAGTGGCTACAAGGACCTGGTCCCTCTGCCCCCTGGAAACAGCCGCTCTGTATAGAGAAAGCTAAATCCCAGTGGTTACAAGGACCTGGTCCCTCTGCCCCCTGGGAAACAGCCGCTCTGTATAGAGAAAGCTAAATCCCAGTGGTTACAAGGACCTGGTCTCTCTGCCTCCTGGGAAACAGCCGCTCTGTATAGAGAAAGCTAAATCCCAGTGGCTACAAGGACCTGGTCCCTCTGCCCCCTGGGAAACAGCCGCTCTGTATAGAGAAAGCTAAACCCCAGTGGCTACAAGGACCTGGTCCCTCTGCCCCCTGGGAAACAGCCGCTCTGTATAGAGAAAGCTAAATCCCAGTGGCTACAAGGACCTGGTCCCTCTGCCCCCTGGGAAACAGCTGGGTCTGTATAGAGAAAGCTAAACCCCAGTGGAAGGAGGGACCTGGTCCTTGTAGCCACTGGGATTTAGCCACAACCAGTCCTGCATACACTGAGGAGCTGACCTTGTGACCCCTGACTCCTCCCCTCCATGTGACATCATCACAGGTCCTGTAAGCACAGAGCAGCCATATATCTAGTGTGCGGCTCTGCAGGTGGGTGTTTCTCCATGTGTATGGGCACATATTGTATATAGGAGGGTATATGGAGATCAGGTATATAGTAGGCTGTGTGGGGCTCACAGAGTATACAGGATGCTGCTATCTGGGGGTCATAAAGTCTATGATGCTATATGGGGCACAGGCTGTATATAGGAGACTTACAAGTTTTGGCTATAAGTAAAGGCTTTTTTCTGGTTATTCTTCCATAAAGGCCGGCTCTATAGAGTGTACGGCTTATTGTGGTTGTATGGGCAGATACTCCGGTCTCTGCTTGGGAACTCTGCAGCTCCTTCAGGGTCACCTTTGGTCTCTGCGCTGCCTCTGATTAATGCCCTCCTTGTCTGGGCTGAGAGGTTTGGTGGGTGGCCCTCTCTTGGCAGGTTTGTTGTGGTAACATTTTCTTTCCATTTGATGATTAGAACCCAACCCTGACTTGTACTTCCCACCACTTTCTCTCTGACTTGTGTGGAGATCTCCTTGGTCTTTGTGGTGTTGTTTGGAGATCTCCTTGGTCTTCGTGGTGTTGTTTGGAGATCTCCTTGGTCTTCGTGGTGTTGTTTGGAGATCTCCTTGGTCTTCGTGGTGTTGTTTGGAGATCTCCTTGGTCTTCGTGGTGTTGTTTGGAGATCTCCTTGGTCTTCGTGGTGTTGTTTGGAGATCTCCTTGGTCTTCGTGGTGTTGTTTGGAGATCTCCTTGGTCTTCGTGGTGTTGTTTGCAGATCTCCTTTGTCTTCGTAGTGGTGTTTGGAGATCTCCTTGGTCTTCGTGGTGGTGTTTGGAGATCTCCTTGGTCTTCGTGGTGTTGTTTTGGAGATCTCCTTGGTCTTCGTGGTGTTGTTTTGGAGATCTCCTTGGTCTTCGTGGTGTTGTTTTGGAGATCTCCTTGGTCTTCGTGGTGTTGTTTTGGAGATCTCCTTGGTCTTCGTGGTGTTGTTTTGGAGATCTCCTTTGTCTTCGTGGTGTTGTTTTGGAGATCTCCTTGGTCTTCGTCGTCTTGTTTGGAGATCTCCTTGGTCTTCGTGGTGTTGTTTGGAGATCTCCTTGGTCTTCGTGGTGTTGTTTGGAGATCTCCTTGGTCTTCGTGGTGTTGTTTGGAGATCTCCTTGGTCTTCGTGGTGTTGTTTTGGAGATCTCCTTGGTCTTCGTGGTGTTGTTTGGAGATCTCCTTGGTCTTCGTGGTGTTGTTTGGAGATCTCCTTTGTCTTCGTAGTGGTGTTTGGAGATCTCCTTGGTCTTCGTGGTGTTGTTTTGGAGATCTCCTTTGTCTTCGTGGTGTTGTTTTGGAGATCTCCTTTGTCTTCGTGGTGTTGTTTTGGAGATCTCCTTGGTCTTCGTGGTGTTGTTTGGAGATCTCCTTTGTCTTCGTAGTGGTGTTTGGAGATCTCCTTGGTCTTCGTGGTGGTGTTTGGAGATCTCCTTTGTCTTCGTGGTGTTGTTTTGGAGATCTCCTTTGTCTTCGTGGTGTTGTTTTGGAGATCTCCTTTGTCTTCGTGGTGTTGTTTGGAGATCTCCTTGGTCTTCGTGGTGTTGTTTTGGAGATCTCCTTTGTCTTCGTGGTGTTGTTTTGGAGATCTCCTTTGTCTTCGTCGTCTTGTTTGGAGATCTCCTTGGTCTTCGTGGTGTTGTTTGCAGATCTCCTAGGGTCTTCGTGGTGTTGTTTGGAGATCTCCTTGGTCTTCGTGGTGTTGTTTGGAGATCTCCTTGGTCTTCGTGGTGTTGTTTTGGAGATCTCCTTGGTCTTCGAGGTGTTGTTTGGAGATCTCTTTGGTCTTCGTGGTGTTGTTTGGAGATCTCCTTTGTCTTCGTAGTGGTGTTTGGAGATCTCCTTGGTCTTCGTGGTGGTGTTTGGAGATCTCCTTGGTCTTCGTGGTGTTGTTTGGAGATCTCCTTGGTCTTCGTGGTGTTGTTTTGGAGATCTCCTTGGTCTTCGTGGTGTTGTTTTGGAGATCTCCTTTGTCTTCGTGGTGTTGTTTTGGAGATCTCCTTTGTCTTCGTGGTGTTGTTTGGAGATCTCCTTGGTCTTCGTGGTGTTGTTTGGAGATCTCCTTGGTCTTCATGGTGTTGTTTGGAGATCTCTTTGGTCTTTCTGGTGTTATTTGGGTAGTGGTGCCTCTTTCTTAATGATGTTGCATCCTCTGTGGCCTTTCAGAGGAGGTGTGTATATACTGACAGACCCTGGCACACTTAGATTTCACAGACGATGATGACTGCTTCTCCCCCCGACTCCCCCATACACCAACACTCCAGCTTTCCTGTGGTCACTATGAGAGAGGCGCCTCCAGACTCCTGGAGCGGAGGATTATCTCCAGGAAGAAGAAACAGATCAGTCTGTGAAATTCAGCATGCCGGATCCTTCTCTGCCCTGACGTCATCTGTCGGGAGGCTCCATATATATTATACAGTGACCGATCCCCTCCGCAATCAGCAGCCGCCGCTGACTTTAGTCTGATGTGTTTGGGGCCTAAGAGCTTATTGGACGCCGCATCTGGCAGAGATTAATAGACTTTGTACATTGCAGACCCAAAAACCATTATTAGGCCTCTAACTACCCTGGCAACCAAGCAGACCCCCACGATGAAGAAATTATGGGATAAGGGGGCAATGAGAACCTGCTTAATTTTCTGGCCTTTTCCATGTAATATATG
This sequence comes from Anomaloglossus baeobatrachus, assembly GCF_048569485.1. Classification (NCBI taxonomy): domain Eukaryota; kingdom Metazoa; phylum Chordata; class Amphibia; order Anura; family Aromobatidae; genus Anomaloglossus; species Anomaloglossus baeobatrachus. The sequence continues at coordinate 367,295 of NW_027441888.1, forward strand.
GAAGCCTAAGGGATGCACTCCACAAAACATAACATGGGTTAGAAAAAAAAAAGAAAAATTGCAAAACTTAACCCCCGACCATGTAGACATTTTCCTCTCCATTTAGTGGTGGTGATGGAGTCAATGATGGACTCCGGCCAGATATCTTTATAGAGACGCAGTAGAGGATGAAGATATCGTCCTCATCATGGAGTCGTTATTTCTCCTCTCACGTGTAATGAATTTCTCCTGCAGTGTTGCTGATGCCGATTCCAGTGTCGGTAAATGAGAGGAGAATTAGTGACATGGAAGATGAGTCTCTGAGAAACGTATTCAGCTGCCGACTCCGAGGAGGAAACTGCTTGTTGTGTGTGGCCTGAATATATAAGATTTATTAGTAGATAGAAAGAACTGACTACTGTAAAATACTAACAATAGTAACACATAACGATCCCCCATTACTCCTGTGCCGCCTCTGCTTGGTCCCCGCCAGTCTCTGGATTTCATGTCAGTTTAGTCACTGATAAACGTGATCTCTGCCGTCAGTCAGTGGCTGAAGCATTAACCGAAATAACCAGTGATTGGGAGCGGAGGAGACATCTTAGTCAGCAATTCAATTTATGTTCCAGTCCATACAAGACCAGAGCGAACAACTTCTACACGTTCTGTCTCCTCATATGTTTCCCCTTATTCTCTCCAGTAATTATATTATTACAGCGGATTCTTTATGATGTTACATCGTCATCTTCTCCTTCCCATTCAGGTCCCTACAATATCGGATCCTCTCAGTGGAGATCTTCTATATAAGAGAATTCTTCTGATTGCCCCGTGAAGGATGGATATGGACAGGGACAAGATGGCGGAGAGGATATTCCACCTCACCCTAGAGATCCTCTTCCGGCTTACTGGAGAGGTGAGAGATTCTGATGACGTCACATTACATCATTCTTATCTATGGGAATAACAGATGGACAGAACTGGAGAGGTGAGGACTCTGGAAATGTCTGGAGTGAGATTTATTACTGTGTCTCTCCATAACCAGGATTACACAGTAGTGAAGAAGACCTCTAGTGAGCGCTGTCAGGCCCCTGTGTCTGAGGGATGGGGAAGACTCCTGAGCCCAATCACGGGGCCTCCACCTCACCCCCCGATACATGAGGACATCAATGACCAGAAGATCCTAGAACTCACCTACAAGATGATTGAGCTGCTGACTGGAGAGGTGACACTGCTGGGAATGCTGGGACATTATACAGTAACGCTATGAAGGGATCGGGGGTGACGGTATCATTGTATGTGTCAGGTTCCTATAAGGTGTCAGGACGTCACCGTCTATTTCTCCATGGAGGAGTGGGAGTATTTAGAAGGATACAAAGATCTGTACAAGGACGTCATGATGGAGGATCCCCAGCCCCTCACATCACCAGGTAATAGACAGGACTAAGTACACACGGCCTATAATTATCTGTATGTAAGGAATGAATTCAGTCCCTGTATGTGTCTCCTCCAGTTCTATCCAGTAAGAGGACAACACCAGAGAGATGTCCCCGTCCTCTTCTCCCACAGGATTGTAAACAAGAAGATCCCGATGTTCCTCAGGATCATCAGGTAGATGGAGAGAAGGGGCCATGAAATCTCCTATGATGTGTAGACGGCTGTGAAGGTCTTGTGCTCAGTCTTGTTTTATCCTCCAGTATTATATGTGTTATACTTGTGTAATGAGAGTGGTGGAGATGGCAGGATTAGAGCTGATCATAGATGGGACTTCTCCATCTGTCTGTGACTTTTACAATATTTGTTTCAGGGGGAAGATCTGCCCCATATTAATACTACGGAGACATATGTGAGGGGTGATGAGCGGAGTAAAGAGGAGATTCCTACAGATAACCGCCCAGGTGAGTAGTGACCACTAAATGCAGAGAAGTCACAGATTCTTCTCAGTCGCCGGCTGTGGCTGCTTTATCAGGGTTGTAGTCCGGCCATATTAAATGGTCACCATTCTGCTGCTAGACCACCACATGCTCCTCCACCCAAAATTGTCTCATTATTTTGGGTATTGGACGCTCTTCTGTTGGAGTGAAATCTGTTTTATCCAGACCTTACTGGTAGGATCCACCCTATGCCCTGAAATTAGAAGATGTTGACCATTAGTTGCCCAGATCTCTAATCTGCAAAGCCAAATAACAGCATACGTAGACTGTGCAGACAACTTCATACGTAGACTGTGCAGACAACTTCATACGTAGACTGTGCAGACAACTTAGAAAATCATGGGAATCTAATCTGTATGGTGGACCCCTAAGACAAAGCGGAGGGTAATGATGCTGGTGATGTCCTAAAATCTTGGCATCATATTGATGAATCTTCCTTCCCTCCCTTTTGCTGAATGTGCTGATCGGGTCGTTACAAAGGGCCAGTCTTTCTTGCCAAACTTTCCATTTATGACGAGACACCATGCCATGAGCGGTGAAATTCCTACTTTCCGGGCAGTCGCAATACATGTGAGATAGATCTGCAGCCTCTGAGTTACACATGGGACATTTAGAAGATTTAATATTTCCGATCTTGGGCATAAAAGCTGAGGACGGTGTAACCTGAGAATTACCGTAAATCAAAACCTTCTATTATTTTTTTAGACAGGAGAACATTAGCAGAATTTATAATTATTCTTATTGTTTAACAAATATTTTTGTATAATCATCATATATTGAAATAGAAAACATGAGACACAATAATGTCATACAAATGGTGCTAGGGGGTAGTAAGAAGAACACAGACCATAAAACATAAAATAGGGAAACACGTTAGGAAGCCATAATAGGGGAAGAAAAGCTCCAATTGAAGTACAAAAACCCTTATATCATTACGAGATGTAACATGGATTGGTTACCAAGTCCCAAAGCCAGGAGGGCTAAAGTAAGACCGGGTTAACCATGTCCTCATATTCATAAGACTCAGAACAGAGACCTCATCTGAAATTATTACATTTTCCATGCGTATTAAAAAGTCCACAGATTCAACCCATTCCAGCTTAGAGGGGAGAGGACGATCTCCAGTGTCTAGGGATGACTTGCCTCATTGCTGTCAGAGATATTCAAAAGAGATCGACAAAATTGACATTGGAAATATTGAAAGTAACGCTGCTTCTGGAGAGTTCTGTAGTGTTGTACTAAAGAATTTATTAAAGAGGTCAAAGATTCAATCCCAAAGAGTTTATTAAAGTGGTCAAACATTGAGTCCTGAAGTTGGTTAATACCCAGACAGGCCCACAGCTGAGTCACATCTCCAACCCGTATCAGATGTGCCAGGGAACATGTGATGTATGCGCTCTGGGGTCTTATACCACCGGGACAAGATCTCATAGTTCATCTCTTGGATATGACAAAATACGGAGATTTTATGAGTTGAGGGTATGGTTCCACTTGCATATGACTCATGCGAGTCTCGCATTGGCATCACCCGGCAGCGGAATGGCTCACACTCTCCTGACAGGAGCGGGTCGGCTGCATGTATTTCCATTCAGCTAAGGCGTTCCTGTCAGGATAGTGTGCGCCGTGCTGGGTGATACCAATGCGAGACTCACACGAGTCATACGCAAGTGCAACCATACCCTGGGGTTAAAGATCTCAACCAACTTAGCAGGAGAAAATTAAGTATTAAGCTCCCATTACTACGCCTCGTGAAATGGAGCTATGAGGGTGTTTAAGGTATGACCATGATTTTAATTTTTATATGATAAATAATTAGTGCACATGAAAATAGGCAATTTTGTGATAAATTTTATTCTCTGGACGAATTGATCACTTAAAATTCTCAATCCTGAGGTAAAATCTGTATTTAATGAAGACTTTCCCATTACTGAGATAGGAGATGGCGGTTGTTACTGATGAGGCAGAGGGAGGAACTTGAGGTAGTGGGAGGAGCTAGATGAAGAGGGAGGAGCTAGAGGCAGAGCTCCTCCCTTTTGTATCTACATAGAATCCCATCAGAATGATAGAGGAATCCCCGGTGAACTCAGCCATTGACTGTAAAACTTTGATCCCAAATGGTCTTTGTTCTGTGTTGAGGAAATAAATGTTACAATACACACTGTAAGGAAAATGTATGTACCGTCCGGATCAACTCGCGACTCCAAAATCCGGTGGGGAAGGGATTTGTGGAAAGCAATAGAAACACCCTTCGATTTATTATTTGGGTTAGTAGAAAGGGAACAGGCATTGTAGTATCTATTTGAATTCTTAAAAACTGAAGAGAACTTAATCTATGTTTCCTGAAGCATAGCTATTGAGACCCTTTTTATGTAGATAATACAATATCTGAGTTTTTCATAGGACTATTTACAATATAAGATGTATATGTTAACTTCGCCATAGTCACAATTAGAGAAAGGGAGGGAGAAGATAGGACATAGACGAGACAAACCTGGGGAGAAATGCAAAATTGGAAGAGACAACTTCCATAGGCCACACTAAACTATTAACTCCTAGCAGGAGAAATCTGGACCTTATTTACAGATCCCAATACCTAAGAGGGGTTGAGGAAGCCAAGACAGGGATAGTCTCCGCAAGAGACCCGTATTACTCAAATACTCAAAATATGTATAGTATACCCACCAATCTAGAGAGAATAAAGGTGAAAGAGAGAAAGCAGAAAAAAGGTAATAGAAGTAGGAAAAAGTGACAATGATAGATTAGGTGTAAAAAAAGTACACATTTCTGTTGGTTGAAAATTGTACATTTTGTACCCTTGTTTTGATATAATAATAACAATAAAGATATATTGAACATAAAAAGTACAAATATTTCCTTTTACAAATTTTCAAATCAAACTCCCAGCCACCATTTATAGGCATTAATAATGACCGAATTGTAAATCTAGTGATGGTAATAAGTACAGATCAGTCATCCTGGAGAAGACCTCATGTCTCTGAGATGCCCATCACTGAGGGATAAGCGTTGCGATTTTGGTGACCGCTCTGTCTCCCAATTAGCATGTGGGATCAAAGGAGGGAGAGTACGAAGCGCCGGCCATTCTGGCAGATGGATCTGAGGCAAGTCGAAGGTAGATAATTTGGTTGGGAGGTCCCCCAAGTTCTTGAATTCTGCGGAGCGCCCATCTTGTTTTGCAAAAAGTTGAAATGAGGAAATGCCCATTGTTAGGAGAACCCTTTTTTGTCGAAGTAACTGAGTGAGTACTCATTAGGCTTTACAAAGTTGAAGTGTGCTCCTGGCCAGGTCTGGGAGGATAACAATGTCACAGCCTTACAGTTGTATAGTTTACATATAGTTATATAGGTTGAAAAAAAGACCTAGGTCCATCTACTTCAACCTTCCTCCACCAATTATACATTTTGTCATTAAGTCATTTATAACCGACAATGTTGTGTACTGAGGAAATCATTCAGCCCTTTTTTAAAAGCTGTTATAGTATCTGCCATTACTACCTCTTGTGGTCGGCATGCCACAGTCTGACTGCTCTAACTGTAAAGAACCCTTTCCTATTTAGCTGCCGGAATCGCTTTTCTTCCATTCGCAGTGTATGCCCCGTGGTCCTTAGTACTGTCTTTGGAAGGAATAAGTCATGTGCCAGTCCTTTATTTTGACCACACATGTATTTATACATATAAATGAGATCTGCTCTGAGACGTCTTTTTTCTAAGCTAAACATACCATATTTTTCGCTTTATAAGACGCACTTTTGTTCCCTCAAATTTTGGGGGAAAGTAGGGGGTGCATCTTATAATCCGAATATACGGATAATATACTACAGGTCCTAGGGGAGCTGGAGGCAGCTCTGGAATGGTGCTGGAGGCTGGTGGAGGCAGCAGGAGATCTCCTTCTCTATGTGTTCCTGCGGTTCCCTGAAAAATGCCCACAGGAAAAATGCCCACAGGAAAATTGCCCACAGGAAAATTGCCCACATGGAAAATTGCCCACACGGAAAATTGCCCACACGGAAAATTGCCCACATGGAAAATTGCTCACACGGAAAATTGCCCACACGGAAAATCGCCAATTGCAGCATCACAAAGTTTCAGATCTATGATATCTGAGGTGCAAGGTGAGGATGTTCACATAATAGGTGATCAACTTGTGATTTACAGTTGACCTAGTGCAAAACTGCAAAAATGCTGAAGATCTGTGGTTTGTAGCAATAGTCTGTCATTATCAGCAATAGATAGATACAGTCTGCTCTCATGTCACTGATTCTGCCTTAAGACTGCTTTACACGGTACGACCGATTGTGCAATTTCACAATCGATCGTACCCGCCCCCGTCCTTTTTGCGTCACGGGCAAATCGCTGCCCGTGGTGCACAAAGTCGGTAACACCCGTCACACGTACTTACCTCCCGTCCGACCTCGCTGTGGGAGGCAAACGTCCACTTCCTGGAGTGGGAGGGACGTTCTGCGTCACAGCGACGTCACACGGCCGCCGGCCAATAGAAGCGGAGGGGCGGAGATGAGCGGGACTTAAACATCCCGCCCACCTCCTTCCATATAGCCGGCGAGAGCCGCGGGTCGCAGGTAAGCGATGTTCATCGTTCCCGGGGTGTCACATGGAGCGGCGTGTGCTACCCCGGGAACGATGAACAATTAAATTAAACGATATTCTGAAACCTAACGAGCAGTACACGACTCACGATTTGTGAGCGATACTGCGTCGCTAGGAGGTGTCACACAGGCCGGCATCGCAAGTGATGCCGGATGTGCGTCACAAAAACCGTGACCCTGGCGATCTATCGCACGATAGATCTTCTGGTGTAAAGCAGCCTTTACTCCTTCCACCAGCCCAAAACAGCAGCACATGCAGAACCAGCAGCAGTGTGATCGAGAGGAGCAATCACTACAATCTGTACTCACAAAAGTATCACTGTATTATTTGTTGAGTTACATGTGACTGCAGGTCACATCTAATACATTATCATCTCAGGGGAGCCCACCAAAAGCAGGGTGCTGCTGGCAGAGATAGGGTACTTTCACACTTGCATTCATCGCAATCCGCCACTATGGAAAATAGCGCAGTCCGTTAACGGACTGCGCTATTCTCCATAGACTTATATTGACAACGCATTGTGACGCAGTGTCTGTGTTTCATCCGCTGGCCGACGCTGAGTCGTTATTCAGACTGAGCACCGGGAGGAGGGAACGCAGCATGTAGCGTTTTTGGTGTCGTTAAAACAACTCACCTTGGCGGATTCCGTTGGAATCCGCCAAAGTGTCTCATGATCGTCTATGGTGGCGGATTCCGTCGCTATGCGCTAAGCAGCGGAATCCGCTGATGGATTCCATCACATTCTACTGAGCATATGTACCGCCCCGGGGCTTGGCCGGCTGCTGAGCCGCTCGGATCCGGGCTCGTCGGTGGGTGGCTCGAGCTCCTCCCGGACCCGGGCGTCACGTCGCTCTGAAGGGATGCTGACGCTACGTGAGGGCTGGTGTTCGGTGGGGAGATCCACGGCCGAGGCCGCGGTTGTTTTGGGGGGTTAAGTTCGTGACGCCACCCACGGGTTGTGGTGAATGGATGGACACCACCGCTGCCGTTGACTAGGCTCCCGGGGATGGTGTTGCCCAGTTTGGTGTTGACCCCTCCGTGGGTAGGGGGTGATGGTCCCGGGGGCCTGAGGGTGCTGAGGAGGGGGGATGCGTGCTGGCTTGTTGGTGCGATGCGATGCGTGGCCCGAGGGAACTGTTGTACTCACTATTAAAGACACACTGGAGTCTCTGGTAAACCAAACAAGATGGTGGACGGTGCCCGCAGCCGGCTGCGCTTCTCCCCTTTTTTCAGGTTGGTGGTTTCCGCCTTTCTCCTGCACCTCACTTTTAGTAGAATGGTGACTCCTATGCCTGAGCAACAGTAGTCCGCTCCCCCCCCAGCTTTGTGTGTGGCGGTAGAGCCCGTTTGCCCGCAGACGCTGGCCCGTGGGATCTCGATGCCTGGGCAGTGGCTTTCTATCCCTCTGGTTGGGCTGTTGTCTTCAGTCGGGTCTTGGGTGGGAAAGGACCTAAAGTCCAGACCCCAATCAGTGAATTCAACTCGGTCCAGTGGCTTCTGGGCCTCGTATTGGGTCTGAGTACCCCTCCTGGTGCTCTGGTTTCCAAATCGGTTCCCCGGTTCGGTACCGGCGGGCCACTATCCGGTCCCGGTCCCTTACGGTTCCACCGGCTGTAATCCCTGCTCCTGTAAGCGGCCACCACCATCTGCCCCCTGGCCACAGGGTATCCGGGCTCCAACCCAGATCCCCGACAGACGTCCACACTTTGCTACCACTCTCCTCCACTCCTGTCACTGAACTCTCTGTTTTTCCCGCCTCAGGCTCTCCAAACTCCTCGGTGGGCGTGGCCAACCGCCTGGCTCCACCCCCCGGGGGTGACTCAGGGTTTTAAGGTTGGCTGCTGGTACCTTTTTTAGGGGAAGGTGTTTGTGCAAGGGCCTACCTGTGACTACCTGGCTAATCCAAGGCGTCACACATGCTCAGCATGTCCAGCAGAATGATCTAAATTGTTTAAAATCACTCCTGGTCTCTCTATCGCTCTCTGTCGGTTGGTCTCTCCCTCTCACCCCCTCTCTCATACTCACCAATCATGGGCGCGGCGCTGCACAGCTGTCACCCTGCTCTGGTGGCTTCTCCTCTTTTCCAAATGTCGGCTGCTCATTATTCCATCTCGTATTCCCTGCTTCCCCCGCCCACCGGTGCCTATGATTGGTTGCAGTCAGATGCGCCCCCACGCTGAGTGACAGCTGTCTCACTGCAACCAATCACAGCCGTCGGTGGTCGGGTCTATGTCATGCAGTACAATAAATAAATAATTTTTAAAAAACGGCGTGCGGTCCACCCCCAATTTTGATACCAGCCAAGGTAAAGCCACATGGCTGAAGGCTGGTATTCTCAGGATGGGGAGCCCCACGTTATGCGGAGCCTCCCAGCCTAAAAATATCAGCCAGCAGCCGCTTGAAATTGCCGCATCCATTAGATGCGACAGTCCCGGGACTCTACCCGGCTCATCCCAAATTGCCCTGGTGCGGTGGCAATCGGGGTAATTAGGAGTTAATTGCAGCCCATAGCTGCCACTAAGTCCTAGGTTAATCATGGCAGGCGTCTATGAGAAACCCCCCATGATTAACCTGTAAGTGAAAGTAAATAAACACATACACCCAAAAAAATCCTTTATTTGAAATAAAAGACAAAAATACACCCTTTTTTACCACTTTATTAAAATCCCCAAATACCCCTCCAGATCCGACGTGATCCACAGAGTTCCCATGACGCTTTCAGCTCTGCTACATGAAGCTAACAGGAGCGGCCACAGACCATTACCGCTCTCTGTCAGCTCCACACAGCAACTGAAGTGAATCGCGCTGTCAGCGGGGATGTCACTGAGGTAGTGCTGGTGTGTGCATTAATGATGGGGGCGGTAGTACCTGCGTGTGTGCGGTGATGATGGGGGCGGTAGTGCCGGTGTGTGCAGTGATGATGGGTGCGGTAGTGCCGGGGTGTGCGGCGGTGATGATGGGGGTGGTAGTGCCGGGTTGTGTGCAGTGATGATGGGTGCGTTAGTGCCTGCGTGTGTGCGGTGATGATGTGGGCGGTAGTGCCAGGGTGGGGGCGGTGATGATGGGTGCAGTAGTACCGAGGTGTGTGCGGTGATGATGGGGGCGGTAGTGCCTGCGTGTGTGTGGTGATGATGGGGGCAGTAGTGCTGGGGTGTGTGCAGTGTTGATGGGGGCGGTAGTGCTGTGGTGTGTGCAGTGATGATGGGGGCGGTAGTGCCGCTGTGTGCGGTGATCATGGGGGCGGTAGTGACGGTGTGTGTGGTGATGATGGGGACGGTAGTGCCTGTGTGTGGGCGGTGATGATGGGGGCGGTAGTGCCTGCGTGTGTGTGATGATGATGGGGGCGGTAGTGCCGGGGTGTGTGCGGTGATGATGGGGGCGGTAGTGCCTGCGTGTGTGCGGTGATGATGGGGGCGGTAGTGCCTGTGTGTGTGCGGTGATGATGGGGGCTCTCTCTCTCTCGGCTAAAGAAAACTAACGCAACGTGTTATTTTACAGGAATCTGTTGCCTTTATTATCACACTATTTACAACGCATCCGTCACATGCGTCACACAACGCATTGTGATGGATGCCAAACAACGCAAGTGTGAAAGTAGCCATAGCTGGTCCTGAAAGCCCCAAAGGCACAGCAGAGAGGTGAGACTCTGTCGCTTGTACCACCTTGTGTTCATGCTGGGAATGTATGATATGTTTTTGCAGTGGTGTAACTAGAGTCCAATGGGCCCCAGTGTGAAATTTGAACCTGCCCCCCCACTCACACCTGTTCTCATATGTAGGGGGCCTTGTAGTGTTCTAACTTCTATCAAGACTTATGAACTGCCTCCCCTCCCCCTTCCTTATGTAGTAATGTCCTCCGTCCTGGTATATATGCCCATCATCCTGGTGAATATGTCCTCATCCTGGTGTATATGACCCAATGCTGGTATATAAGGTCCTCATCCTGGTATGTATGGTCCACGTTGTCTCCATCCTGGTATATAAGTTCCCATCCTGAGTTACATGGTCCCCAATCCTAGTGGGCATTTATGTCTGTTGGCAATTTTCTGTGGACATTTTTCACATATCATGTGAACATCCCCACCTTGCACCTCAAATATCATAGATCTGAAACTTTCTGATGCTGCAATTGGCAATTTTCCGTGTGGGCAATTTTCCATGTGGGCAACTTTCTATGTGGGCAACTTTCTATGTGGGCAATTTTCCGTGTGGGCAAATGTGCATGTGGGCAATTTTCCGTGTGGGCAATTTTCCATGTGGGCAATTTTCCTGTGGGCAATTTTCCTATGGGCAATATTCATGTGGGCAGTTTTCCTGTGGGCAGTTTTCCTGTGGGCATTTTTCTGGTCACCGTTCCTGCGCCCCCCTTTGATGGCACATGCCCCATTCTGTGTTAGATATGGCCTTCTTTCTGCTGCCCATAGTAAAATAAAAATCTCTTTACTTACCGCCTCCAGCGCTGATCTCCCGATTTCCCTGCTGCCGCTGTGATTAGGCACGCAGAGATGATGTAACTCTGCTGTGCCGATCACATGACCGTCACAGAGAACCAGGAAGTGGAGAAGCTCAGCAGCACGGAGGGAGACACGGAAGGACAGTGCTTGAGAAGGTAAGTAAAGAGTTTTTTATTTTACTATGGGCAGCAGCATGGGGGCCATATCAAACACAGGGGAAGGTGTGCCATCCATAGGGGGCCATATCAAACACAGAGGGATGTGTGCCATCCATAGGGGGCCATGGGCAGTACAGGGGGATGTGTGCCATCCATAGGGGGCTATGGGCAGCACATGGGGGACATGTGCTATCCATAGGGGGCCACGGGCAGCACAGGGGGACGTGTGCAATCCATAGGAGACCTGTGGCAGCTGTAGGAGAAGTGCCATCTATAGGAGACCTGTGCCAGCTGTAGGGGATGAGTGCCAGCAACAGGAGACGTGTGCCATCAATAGGAGACATGTGCCAGCAGTAGGGGACGTGTGCCATCAAATGGGGGACATGTGGCATCACTAGGGGACGTGTGCCAGCACAAGGGGGCTATATTCAATATAAGGGGGCCATATCCAGATTAAGGGGGCTAATTTTAGGATGGGGGCTATGAGGGACATATACCCTATATGATTTGTGAGACGGACACTGGCATTATAAGACGGACCCCATTTAACATTGAAATAAAAAAAAAAAATCTCTTTTCCTTCACCAAATTTGGGGGTGCGTCTTATAATCAAGTGCGTCTTATAAAGTGAAAAATACGGTATCTCTTTTAACCTCTCATCATATGTGAGGCCTTCCATTCCTTGTAGTAGTTCAGTTAGCCACCTTTGACAGATTCTAACTTCTGTATGTCCTTCTTAAAATGCGGAGCCCAAACCTGGATTCCATATTCCAGATGTGGCCTTACAAGTGATTTATAGAGGGGTAACAATACGTTGGGATCATGGGATCTAATCTCTCTTTTTATACCCCCCCAAAATCTTGTTTGCTTTAGCAGCTGCTGCTTGACATTGAGTGCTGCTGCTCAGCTTATTTGTAATGAGAATACCCAAGTCCTTCTCCTTCTCTGTAGTCCGGAGTTTACTTCCATTTAATATATTTGCAGCTATAGGATTACTCCGCCCTAGGTGCATTACTTACATTTATCAACATTAAATCTCATTTGCCAAGTATCTGCCCATTCTGACATCTTATCCAGATCTTTTTGTAATATTGTACTATCAAGGTCAGTTTTTAATATCCTACATAGTTTGGTGTCATCAGTAAAGACTGACATTTTACTATCAATCCCATCCACAAGGTCATTAATAAAGAGATTAAAAAGAATCGGTCCTAGCACAGATCCCTGCGGCACCCCACTGTTGACTATAGCCCATTTAGAGAATGTACCATTTATGACTACTCTGTGTTTCCTATCCTTTAGCCAATTCCTTACCCAGTTGCATATAGTTTCCCCTAGTCCTTGCTTCTGGAGCTTTAATATAAGGCTATTGTGTGGTACAGTATCAAATGCCTTTGCAAAGTCCAAATAAATCACATCAGCTGCATTACCAATATTTAGGTTTGCACTTACCCCCTCATAGAACCCCAACAGATTGCTTAGACACGACTTATCTTTCAGGAATCCATGCTGTTTGTCAGTTATTATATTATTTTTTGCAATATATTTTTGCATGTCATCCCTTAAAATGCCCTCAAAAACTTTGCATACTACTGATGTCAGGCTTACTGGATGGTAGTTGCCAGAATCTACCCTCTTACCTTTCTTAAATATCGGTACCACATCAGCAATCCTCCAATCCTGAGGCACCAACCCTGTTACAAGTCTAAAAAGATGAGATACAGCGGTCTGTCAATTACGGAGCTCAATTCCCTCAATATTCGTGGATAAATGCCATCTGGCCCTGGGGATTTGTCAATGTTTAATTTACTCAGACGTAGGCGTACTTCTTCTTGTGTTAAATTAATTATATCTGGTGGGGAACTTTGATTTTTCACTTGTTGAATGATCCCTGGTACAGTCAGTTCCTTGGTGAACACAGATGAGAAATGCCTATTTAATATCTCAGTCTTTTGTTTGTCCTCTATAACTAACTTGTTATTATATTTTAAGGGGCCAATACTATCCTTTGTTTTCCTTTTGGCATTAATGTATTTATAAAAGATTTTGGGATTTATTTAATGTCATTGGCGATTTTTGTTTCAGTAGCTAGTTTTGCTTGTTTGATTTCTTTTTTGCATTTCCTATTGATATCTTTATACTCCTGAAATGCTATTTCTGTATTCTCAGCCTTCAAGATTATAAACGCCCTTTGTTTTTGTTTTATTATACTTTGTACAGTCTTATTTATCCATAGTGGTTTCTTTTTATTCCGGGACATTTTATTACCAGAGGGTATACGTTTTTTACAGGACTCTAGCAGTATATCCTTAAACTTACCCCATTTATGTTCAGTATACCCAGTTACCATGACTTTGTCCCAATCTACACATTTAAGCTCTTCCCTTAATTTGTTGAAATCAGCTTTCCTAAAATTCCAGGTTTTAGCATTTCCCCTTTGAAATGTTCTATTGAATATTACTTTGAAGCTTACCATATTATGATCGCTGGTGCCCAAGTGCTCCCAGACCTGTACATCTGAAATTGTCTCCGGTCTATTTGACAGGACCAGATCTAGTAAATTATCTCCCCTGGTCGGTTCATCTACCATCTGAGAGAGGAAATGGTCTTGAATGGTAGATAAGAATTTACAGCTTTTAGCACAACCAGAAGATTCTATGTCCCACTGAATGTCTGGATAGTTGAAATCCCCCATAATAAGAACCCGATTATTATTATTATTATTAGCTGCCTTTTCAATTTGTTCCAGCATTTCACCCTCTATTTGTTCAGGTATGCTAGGAGGCTTATAGCAAACTCCAATTAGCATTTTTCCATTATTACCCTCCCCATGTACATTTTCCCATACTGACGCTACATTGTTGCAGTTTCCCGCAATGTCATCATTCAACACAGGTTTTAGGATAGATTTGATAAATATACACACCCCACAACCTTTTTTGTCTTTCCTGTCCCTCCTAAATGTACTATAACCCTGTATGTTTGTCACCCAGTCATGGCTTTCATCCTGCCAGGTTTCCGTAATGCCCACCACATCATAATCCATGGTTGACATAAGAGTCTCCAATTCATTCATTTTGTTTGCAAGACTTCTTGCATTTGCCAGTAGACATTTAATCCTATTAACACCTTTATTACTCCTAGCCTCCCTACGTTCCTTGCATGTCCCACCCCCCCTAATCCTTCATTGACCCCTAACGTCTCCCTGTCTCTATCTGCTCTATCTATCCCCTTTTTTGCTCCACTTCCCTCCCTCCCCCCAGATCCTAGTTTAAAAGCTCCTCCATCCTTCTGACCATTTTCTCCCCCAGCACAGCTGCACCTTCCCCATTGAGGTGCAGCCCGTTCCTACTGTAGAGCCTGTAGCCGACTGAGAAGTCAGCCCAGTTCTGCATGAACCCGAACCCTTCCTTCCTGCACCAATTTCTAAGCCACGTGTTTATCTCCCTAAGCTCCCGCTGTCTTTCTAGTGACGCTCGTGGCACAGGTAGTATTTCTGAAAACACCACCTTGGAGGTCCTGGACTTCAGCTTCTCTCCTAGTTCCCTGTAATCATTTTTAAGGACCTTCCACCTGCCTCTAACTTTGTCATTAGTACCAATGTGCACCATGACCGCTGGGGTTTCCCCAGCCCCACCCAGCAATCTGTCTATCTGATCCGCAATATGCCGAACCCGAGTACCCGGCAGACAACACACTGTTCGGCATTCACGTTCTCGGTGACAGATGACCCTGTCTGTCCGCCTAATTATAGAGTCCCCTACCACCAACATCTGTCTGGGCTTTGCTTCACTTCTATTTCCTTCCTTCCTACAGCAGTTGTTTTCCTGGTTGCTAGGAGCATTGTCCTGCTGTAGTGACCCTAGTCCTGGCCCTTCATTCCTAATATCAGCCAAACAGGCATATTTACTAGGTTGCGCCAGGTCAGGACTAGGCTCCCTGACACTTTTCCCCCTACCTCTTCTTCTAACTGTTACCGAACTACCTACCTCTGGGTCCTGATCTTCTCCACCTCCATCCTCCTCCATATCACTGGCCCCAGCCAGAGAAAGCTCAGTGAGCTCTAAACTCCTCTCCAGGTTTGCAATGCCCCTGAGTGTTGCAAGCTGCTTATTTAGATCAGTTACCATGGATTCCAAATACGCAACATGCTTGCATCGAGTTCAGACATATTCACCCTCAAACGGCTGCTCAAGGCATGCATACATCCGACATTGTCCATGGAGCCGCTATTAAATGGGGATAAACGTTAAAGTTGAAAAACATTAAAAAAAAAAAACCAATGGGAAACGTATAAGGATAAATTCAAACTATGTTCTTGTGTCAAACTATGTAATTGTGTTTAAACTATACCACACTTATCTTCAATCCCCGCACACTTTACTTCAGCACCTCGCTTGCTCTGGCTGGTTTATATAGTTCTACAAGAACTTCCAGAAGCTGCCAGAAGGTTCTAGAAACAGGTGTGACTAATACTACTGATTAAATCCCAAGACAAACTTTTTTTTTTTGCTTTTTTAACAGTATCACAGACAAACAACAATTCCCTAATGAAATGAAACAATTACAGTTCCCACCACTATGTGGCATTGTTACAGGCACAGATAACCCTTGCTGATGTCCTGGTTTATTGAAAATGACCCAGTTTGTGCACATTTTTCTCCCACTTCTGTTGGACCTGGTGTTGGTGTCTCTCCCCATTAATCTTTGGTGTTTGAAAGAGCCGGTAACTCTACTGCCAGCGTTGTCTGAGGGTGATGTTTTCAGCAACTGACCTACAATGACCCCCTTGAAGGCTTCCATTGTGCAACCCTTTGCTGACTCCAAAAGGAGAGAAGGAAATTTCTCCTTGTACCTTGGGTCCAGAATGGTGGCCAACCAGTATAGGTTGTAGGATTAAATGTGTATCATGCGTGGGTCTTGCGCCAAACGCTTACACATAAACTGTGCCATGTGGCCAAGCTGCAAATAGGCAAAGATTCTGTGTCCCAACCAGGAGGAACAATACTCATCCTCTCTTCACGTTGACTCACCTCCTCCTATCCAGCCCATCCATGCTAGACAGACATGAAGCTGGGGTTGAGAGTTCCCTGAGTAGCATTGGGAGTCACCTCGGTAGCACAGAAAAACAAGTCCCCTCCCTCCTCATCCTCTTCATCATCACCCAATGTTGCCTCAAAAAATTGGCAGGGCTGGCTAGTGTCACCCATTGGGAAATCTGGCTCCATAGCCACATGCTGGGCACTCAAAGCTTCCTATCTGAGATTATGCAGTGATTGTTTCAACAGACACAGCAGCGGGATGGTTAAGCTGATAATAGCCTGATCACCGCTCATGAACTTGGTGCTGTACTCAAAGTTCTCAAGAACCTCACAAATGTCAGCGATCCACACACACTCAACAGTTGTGTGGTGGCTGACTGTCAGTCTGATGGGCATGTTGAAGCTGGTATTAAGCTAATGCCCTCTGCTGCTCACCAATCATCACCAACATATGATATGTAGAGTTCCACCATGTGGGCAGGTCGCAAATGGCAAATTCAAGCGCTTTTGCAGCGCTGTAAAACCAGCAGCAGTGGTAGAGGAATGGCGGAAATGGGCACTAATACAGCACACCTTCTCAAGTGAATATGAGCTTACAAGTTGCATGTCATTCTCATACTCATAACTCATACTCCAGCTAACTTTTTGTTTTTTACCTTCTCAAGTAAGTACAGCAAGTCAGGGTATGTTGTGAGAAATTTCTGAACAACTAGGTTCAGCACGTAAGTCATGCATGGCACGTGTACCAGCTTGCCGACCTTTAAAGCCGCCACCAGATTACGTCCAATATCACAGATGACCAGACCAGGTTGGAGGTGCAGCAGGGAGAGCTACTGATCGGTTTGTTCTTTTACACCTTGTCACAGCTCTGCTGCAGTGTGTGGTTTCTGATCTAAACAGATCAGCTTCAGCAGAGTGTGTTGCCACTTTGCCGATGCGTTGCTGCACAGCTTCCTGCTTGGCAGTGATGGGGAGGGTAATTCAGTAGAGGATCAGGAGGAGGAGGAGGGGAGACATAAAGTGGCATATGATGAGGCGGAAATCCAGATAGAAGTTGAGCCCGCTATTCTTGGCATGGGTAGGATGCGTGATGTTAACGATTTGCGACTTTGTCTCAGCCTCCACCAGGTGCACCCACTGTGCCGTGACAGATATGCATCATCCCTGTCCACAACAAATTGTCCACGTACCTGTTGTTAGGTGGACCTTCCCAGTTATGGTGTTGGTCAGAGTGTGGCGCCCCTGACTTGGTCAGGCACCACAGAGTATTGCACCCATGCGGGAGCAATGCTTCCAGGTAATCTCCAAAGGCCAGGATGAGGTGCACACACAAACATATAGTGACCAGGCCTCCCACATTACCAGAGGGGACCCTTGGGTAGCCAGTAAGGGGTTAACTTTCAATTCCCAGCTGGGGGTGTGTTCAGGGGCTGGTTGCTAGGAAGCAGGGCAGAGAGAGAGAGGAAGAGGAGAGTCTGGAGGAAGAAGTTGAAGTGTGTGGAAGGGAGCAGAGGGGCTCTCGTGTGAGACAGGTCCTGAGGAGTGCAGTAGCTGAAAGCGGGGGAGAAAGGAGTACCGTGGGTCGGCCTGAAAATCATCCAGAGAGAAGGGTGGCTGAGTACGGAGATCCCGGTATCCGAGCACACAAGGGGAACTAGGTCCCCAGTACAGGCAGCAGATCATCCAGAGCTGCTTAACCTACAGGTGGGGGGGGTACTTCATGCCCTCACCACGACTACACAGAGCTTGAGCCAAGCAGCAATCACCAGGCCCATAAGGGGACAGGGCCAGATGCCATCCCACCAAGGCCACGCTGCCGGCAGACGAGCCAGAGAGAGGGGAGCAGGGTGGTAACAGCTTCCCTGGAGGGGTCCTACCACGCTTCAAGCAAAGGATCCTCCTAAAACAGAAAGAGTGCAAGGAAGGCGAGTGGACAGCTACCCTCAGAACGGCCTCCTGGAATTCCTGGTTCAACCTGGTTATCACAGTGTCGCCCGGGCATCTCACCGTGACCTCCAAACAGTGAGTAAACACGTTGAAAGACTTCTTGGACTGTGTTTGAGTCATTCTGCGACCTGTGGTCCCACACACATACACCGGGGCCTGGGGCTTGCCTCACTCTCAGGGGGCTAATATACTGACTGCACCCACCATCAGCCCCAGGCATCCCTTAATCTGCAGTGGCGGTCCCCGCTGACCGCAATACTGAGAGTGGCGTCACGACAATCCTAAAAGAAGGTTCCCTACCTGTGACCAGACTGTTCCATCCACGTGGAGTCCCTGAAGGTACTGCACCGACACATACTAGCGGGGCTTCACAACTTCTGGCGTCACGAACAGGATTAGGACTAGACCTGTTCAGACAGGTGACCGTGCGCCTCAGAGGTCCGACCGCAAAAATTGAACCGCCGCCATATTGCCATCTTCAAAAGCGCGCGCTGCAGCCCGCGCGAGGGAAAAGAGCACCGCCCACGAAGAGGTGTGGCCGCCCCAGAATCCCCACAATTCGGAGAGCGTTCTGACCCAGGAAGTGGAAAGGGAGCGCGGAGATTTTTGAAGAAAAATGGACGCTGCAGGAGGTAATGCCCCTGGTCAGGGCGACGCAGCCCAAGCGATGCCAGCCCCCGTCGCGCTGGACGCAGCAGCGCCTGGTGCCGGTGCCGCGGTCGCAGCCGCGCCGGCTGAAATCTCCCCCATAATGCCAGTTTCCTTGCTGTATGTCCCAGGAGCGCAATGGCTGCCCCAATACGCCGGTAAAATAGACACGCTGACCGGGTTTAAGAAGAAGATCAGCACCCTGCTAGACATGCACGCGATGACTGGTAAGCAGAGGGCCGCTGTGGTGCTGGGACAATTGACTGAGGCAGCAGAATTGGAAGCTGAGTCCTGGACCAATGATGACCGGAGCTCTGTTGAGACCATCTTTGCCAAACTAGCAGCTGCTTTTGAACACCGCACCGAGGGAGAGCTGAGGACGGACTTCTATAACTGCCGGCAGAAGCCCCAAGATAGCATAAGAGCCTATGCCCTCAGGCTGCAGGCTGCACTACGGGCTCTCAAGCTGGTGGACCCTGTCAGTGATCAGGAAGGAAACCGGATGATGAAGGAACAATTCTTGCGGGGCCTGCGCTCTCCTGAGGATGGGAAGCAGATGAAGCTGTGGTCCCTGGAACACCCTGACGTGGACTTTGCCATTCTGAAAGACAGGGCAGTGAAAGCACTCCAACCTCCTGTGGACACAGACCCCGTCGCACCAGCATGGCCTGCCAGTTCCACGGCTGCAGGAGCGGAATCCTCCTCGCAGGCCCTGGTAACTGCAAAAGGACTCAACATGCCAGCAGAGACCATAAATACACTATCCTCCCAGGTGCAACAGCTCACTAAGGACGTCGCACAAATCCTGAAAGCAATGCAGTTGCCCTCAGAGACCAAAGTCCCTCATCGGATCCTGCTAGCTGACAACCCAGAGGACGTCCCTTGGATGCGGAGGAGAAGAGGTCCCCCAACCCGAGGCAGGAGCAGTGATCGCTATGACTCATCTGGACAACCCATCTGTCGTCGTTGCCAGGAGGCAGGACACTATGCAAGGGCCTGTCCTTTAAACGAGCCAAACCTGGGGCCGGGGGCCAGTCCTCAGGATTAAGAAGATCAGGCCCAAGTCGCTGCTGTGATCAGTACGTGGGTGGACGTCCTGTCCTGTCCATCGTCCTGGACGGGATCCCTACCCCGGCGTTATTGGACACCGGCTCTCAGGTCACCACGATCCCGTATGTCCTTTATCGGAGGTTTTGGTCGGACGACGATCTCCGACCACCGGACCCCTCCCTCACCATCTATGCTGCCAACGGACAACCTATAGACCAGATTGGGGTCAAAGAGGTAACCATAAAGGTGGGAAGGCAGGAAATGAAGGGACAAGGACTGATTGTTGTGGACACTGATATTAGAGAAAGGAACCCGCAAATGATTTTAGGCACTAATGTCATAGAAAATTGCCTAGGGGAAGTGTTGTTGTTGCTTCACCAGATTGTTGAAGGTGCTGAGGGCAGGTCGCAAAGAGCCTTGCAAAAGGAGATCCGAATCATTCTGAGGAAGCAACAGGTAAAACAGACTGGCGGTGAGATTGGTAGTGTACGGGTGATGGATGCTAACCCCATTGTGATACCCCCACGGAGTGAAATGATGATGTGGTGTAGAGCAGCGGTAGGTCTCAGAGGACAAGATTACCAGGCTGTACTAGAGCCCACTCATTCAGACCACTGGCCCACGATTCTGACAGCCAGGGGGGTAGTTGATGTACACAAGGGACGAGTGCCTGTACGAGTGTTGAACTGTGGGGAGGAGGAAGCCAGACTACCAAGGTACGCTACCATAGCCAAACTGTTTACATGCTCAGATGACGCCATAACACCTGTAGGTCCCCTGACACAAGCTGACTCAAAAGAGGGTGAGACCTCCCAAAAGCAGTTAGAAGATTGGTGCCAGAAACTACACGTGGGGACTGACTCTACACCCGACTACCAGAAACATGGGGTTTACAGGGTCGTGCAGGAATACGAGCAGGTCTTTAGTAAGAACCCACTAGACTTTGGTAGGATCAAAGGGGTGCAACATCACATACCCACAGGCAGTCATCCTCCCATTAAGGAAAGACATAGGCCTATTCCACCAGCCCATTACCAGCGCACAAAGGACATGCTGAAAGACATGAAGGAGGCAGGCGTCATAAGGGACAGTTGTAGCCCCTGGGCGGCTCCCCTGGTCCTGGTAAGAAAGAAGGATGGCACGATGAGGATGTGTGTGGATTACAGACGGATAAATCAGATAACACACAAGGATGCCTACCCTTTGCCAAGGATAGAGGAATCCCTCGCTGCCTTGAAAACCTCTAACTACTTTTCTACCCTAGATCTTACTAGTGGCTACTGGCAAGTATCTGTAGCAGAGGAAGATCGGGAGAAGACGGCCTTCACCACCCCAATGGGCCTCTGTGAGTTCAACAGCATGCCATTTGGACTCTGCAATGCCCCCGGGACCTTCCAGAGGCTTATGGAATGCTGCCTAGGGCACCTCAACTTTGAAACCGTCCTGCTCTACCTGGATGATGTCATCGTGTACTCCAAGACCTACGAGGACCACCTGAAACACCTGGCTGAAGTCTTTGAAGCGCTATCCCGATATGGAATGAAGCTGAAACCATCCAAGTGCCATCTACTGAAGCCAAAGGTCCAGTACCTAGGTCACGTGGTCAGTGCAGAAGGAGTAGCACCGGACCCAGAGAAGGTCACAGTCATCCAGGAATGGCCCACACCTACTACCGTCCGGGAGGTACGTCAGTTCCTTGGCTTGGTAGGCTACTACAGAAGGTTCATCAAGGGCTACACGAAAATGGCAGCGCCTTTGCAAGAGCTCCTGGTAGGCCACCCAAAGAAGAGAGGAAAGATCTCCGGCCCGCCATTTCACTGGGGAGAAGCAGAAGAACACTCCTTCAGACAAATGAAAGGGGCCTTGACGGGTGAAGAGATCCTAGCCTACCCTGACTACGGTCTGCCATTCGTACTGTACACAGATGCCAGTAATGTGGGACTGGGAGCAGTGCTTTCACAGGTGCAGGGAGGCAAAGAGCGTGTGATTGCTTACGCCAGCAGGAAGCTCAGGCCTACTGAAAGAAACCCGGAGAATTATAGCTCATTCAAGCTAGAGTTCCTGGCCATGGTATGGGCTATCACAGAGCGGTTCAAGCACTACCTGGCAGCCACCAAATTCACTGTCTTCACGGACAACAACCCCCTGACCCACTTGGATACTGCTAAATTGGGTGCCATGGAGCAGCGTTGGGTAGCCCGACTGGCGAATTATGACTTTACTGTCAAGTATCGAGCTGGCCGCAAGAACGGCAACGCAGATGCTCTGTCCAGGATGCCTCACCTAGCAGACGAGGGTGAAGATGTAGATGATCTTGAAGAGATTGAGCTGCCAGCGTTCCATCGCCATGGAGCAAAACAGTGTCGGCAGTCGCGTGCCAACCGCCAAGAGGTGACCCTGAACCCACTACCTCACTACAACTGGAAGGAGACCCAGGAAAATGATCCAGCGGTAGGCTTGGTAAAGAAACTGATCAGCCAGCCGGGCGCCAGCCTTGACAAAGGAGCCCCACCTGAGGCACAGTACCTATGGAAGGAGAGGGGTCGATTATTCATCTATCAAGACAAACTTTACAGGAGCATCATTGACCCGAGGACGCATGAGAAGGTGTGGCAAGTGATTGTACCACAGAAGGATACGAGGATGGTGCTAGAAGCCTATCACAATGGTGCAGGCCACTTTGGTTGGAAGAAACTGGAGGCCCTACTTAAAGTAAGATTCTACTGGGTGGGCATGAGATCTGCCCTAGAGAAGTGGTGTCGAAACTGCGGGCCCTGCAATCTTAGAAGAAAAGACCAGCCCAGCCAGAGAGCACCACTTCAGCCAATCCAAACTAAACGGCCCCTGGAGATCGTGGCCCTGGACCATGTAAAGTTGGCACCCAGCAGACAAGGCTACAACTACGCTCTCACTATGGTTGACCACTACTCCAGATTCCTGGTGGTAGTACCAGTCAAGGACTTGACCGGTCAGACTGCAGCCAAAGCGTTCCAGACACATTTCTGTCGACCACATGGCTATCCAGACCAAGTGCTCACTGACCAAGGACCAGCCTTTGAAGCTGAAGTGTTTAAGGAGTTTTGTAACCTTTACGGCTGCAAGAAGATCCGTACTACGCCTTACCATCCTCAGACCAATGGCATGTGTGAGAAGATGAACCACATCATTCTCGACCTTCTGAAGACTCTCCCATTAGAAGAACGAAGTCGGTGGCCGGAAAAACTGCCCGATCTAGTGGACATGTATAACAACATCCCTGTGAGTTCCACGAACTGCACACCGGCATACCTGATGAGGGCCAGACCCGGGAGATTGCCAGTAGATCTGGAAATGGGAGTTGAGACCCCTGAAGACCATCAACAAGGTGCTGATTGGGATTCCAACCGCCAAGCCCAATACAAGAAAGTACAAGAGTGTGTGGAGCGAAGCCTGACTCAGCAGCGTGAGAAACAAGAAAAGGCCTACAATCGAAAAGCACCTGCTGTTCCTTTGATGCCAGGAGATATAGTTCTCAAAAGAAAGAGAAGACGTCATAAACTTGACAATCACTGGGAAGAAGAACCCTATACTGTGTTACCATCGACGCTTAGCAATGAAAAGACATGCCTTATCAGCAAAGATGGAGGAAAAACAACAGCTGTCGTTTCTAGAGATCGCCTAAAGAAATGTCCTGAACAACTAAGAACCCCTGAAGAAATTCCCAACCCTTTGCCAGTTCAAGAACCAAAAGAAAAGATGATCCATACTGTACTTGGAGATTTTCCAGCAAGTTGGCCTCAATACAATGGAGCAGTAGTTATTCCGGTTATTACATTCCCTCAATCTGGAGAAGTAAGAGACCCAGAAGAACCTGTTCAGAACCTGGAAGAGCCAAATGTAGCTGAAGCAGAAGACCATGCACTGGTATCAATACCTAGCACACCTATTATTCACATTGAGACACATACATCGGGTGGGAGGACACAACCTCAGACAGATGACAGTATAGTACTGCGTAGATCAACCCGCAGCAACTTTGGTCAGCTCCCATTACGCTATAGGGAAAGTACAGTTTAGTTCAAAGTGACTGTATGAAATGTAATGTTTAACCTGTTTACAGTTAGGTAACGTTTAAGTGAAATGTGCCCACAAGGACTATTGTGAGACCTTCTTAAAATGTTAGACCACTGGTTATGAACTGGATTTAACCACAAACTTTTGCATTGTAAAAAGTTACCTCCTTGGTATCAACCCCAGAGTCTGCCTGTTGAGGGGCATGGCTCTGCACCAACAAGGGGGCACGCCTGTTTATGGGGCCTGCCCTCCAACACTCGGAAGCGGGTACGCCTGTTTATGGGGCCTACCTTACACCACTCTCCTCAGGAGAGGAAGATTGGAGGAAAGGTCTGGGGAATGTGATGGCCCAGCCCTGGTCACCAAAAGGACCGGCGACCTACCTCCTGGAGGTTTTTGGGTGGGGTTCGGACATGTGGGTGGTTGGTGGTGGAATAGTACCTGGTATGTTTAAATGTAAATAATTGCCCCTGTGTGGAAAAAGTTTGTAATTACCTTTTTTCTTTCTCTTGTCTTTGCAGCCCGAGGACGTGCTGATGATAACTAAGGGGGAATGTGGCGCCCCTGACTTGGTCAGGCACCACAGAGTATTGCACCCATGCGGGAGCAATGCTTCCAGGTAATCTCCAAAGGCCAGGATGAGGTGCACACACAAAGATATAGTGACCAGGCCTCCCACATTACCAGAGGGGACCCTTGGGTAGCCAGTGATATAGAAGGGTTAAATGGTATAACCTATTTCTTTATTAAAGATATTTTATTTCATTAGTAAGTAGTTCATAGTCAGAGCCTTCGGAATAAGAGACAAGATCAAGGATTATTATTGTTTCTAAATGTTCTTCTTATCTTCTTCTTATCTCATATGCATGACTCTACATTTCTGTTTTGCTGAAACTTAAAGGTCATATGAGCAACTTGTAAATTTCCAGCTAGAAGCTTTATTTGCAATATCACATTGATCTGTAAATGGTATAAATAAACTGTACGTTAAATAAACAGAAGAAATTGATCATGCTCACATGGATGCTGGTCTTTTCTCTCCGAGCGCTCGATCTTGATTAGGTCTGAAGAGGCCAAATTGAGAAGACCTCACTGGTGATCCCATAAGCTGACTTGTGACAAAACAGAACAGCTACAACAGTTTTGGTGCCCAACGTGGAGCCGTGGCCAACCAGCCTATTCGGAAGAAGTTTTGGGGACTCTTGAGACAGTGAAATTTCAGCTGCAGCAAGGTGAGAAGCTTTATTCTTACACTTCATTTCACTCTCTCTGATTTCCCGAATATTCTGGGTAAGGCTGTACACACGGTTCAAGAACTCTGGCATCACCAGTGAGTATTGTTTTTTTCATGCATGTCTGAATGAGAGTTGAAATATAGAGTAATAAGATAATCTGTTGTCCGTCCATTAACTGATTGCATAGAGTGCATAGCACGGAATTTGGGACAGTCTCTGTATAATTGCATTTGCTGTGTTGCTGTGTTTTGTGTTTTGCTTTGGCCATCTTTGCATCTTTGATGGGCAATACACTGGTCTAGGGATATGTGTTCATAAGTGGTTCCATACTAATGCCTAGATAAAGTAGGCAGGCAATAGGTTGTTGTATATTGATGAGAAGCCTCTGAATAACAAAGTGACAAGTAATTGAGATAAGAGACTTGGTGAAATAATATGTATGTATAAGCCTAATGGTTATAGGTCATACTGTGGACTGTGAAAAGATGTTCCGGTTGTGAAATGTCACAGGGCATAGCCATATAGAGTATTTGAGTGGATACCTGACATATGTATTTTTTCCCATCAGTGTCAAGAGCGGTTTAGATAATTTTATTTGCATGTGAGGTTAACTGATCCTTGGAAGGTGTATTGTTACATATGCTTCTGGAATCAATGAATGAGTAGGACAAGTGGTCCTGGGATCTGTCCTTATAGTGAGATATTGTGTGTTTCTTCCCCTCAAAATGGGGATGAAGGTTTTATAGTAAAGTAGAATATTAGTGCTGTGAAGGTATATAAGTGGTCTCAATTTTCTGCAGGGATTGTGTATTATACCAGTGGGTATTAGGATTGTGTTTTGGAAGCTGAATCTGAACGAGATAACACTCTTGCTAAACAAACTGTGTGCTGAAATTCTTTTGGGAGGGGTCAAGTGAACAGCTGCGCGATTTTCTGCCCTTTGTGAGAAGTCAGCTCTGTTAATTGTATTGGTTTAACTCTAGTTTACGTTGGTGGCTGAAATAGTTTGTAAAGGACCAGCATGAAGTACCCAACTGCACATCAGGTTTGAAGAAGTGGGTTAGAGAGCCGTGTGGCCTTCCCACTTACATGGAGGTGGTCTAGCAGGTGAGAGGACTATCACACCTGGTCCTTCCTGCTTTAGTCATCTGGTCTATTGGGTGAGAGAGGTTTTTAACCCTTCCCAATACGCCCTACAAGTGTAGCAGGTGAGAGTGAATGCTGATTGAGCCTTCTTGCTACCACTTGAGAGCCCATTCTGACTTGCCAGGAGACGTGTGGCCTGTTAACAAGGTTCAGGGACACTGAGAGGGCATTTGCAGAAAGGTGGGCTGTGTGGGAATAAGTTGAAGCCATGGGCAACTTGTTCAGTGTGCAGCGTGGGGCTCCAGCAGGATCCAAAACAGCCAAACAGATAGTGCAAGAAAGGAAAGTCAAGGAAGCAGTGAAAAATGTCAGACCAATACTCAGAAAGGCAGACATGCCAGAGTGTGGGTGTTTGGATGTTGAGAAATGGCACAGATTCAGGGAAGAGGTGCAGCATTGTGGATGTAAAGAAATAACAGTGGGATGTATTATTATATTATTGTTATGTAAAGTGTATTATAAATGTTTTAATGCACCAAGAGCAAAAACTGTGACTGCTACCGCCCCCCCTTCACATAAGCAGAAACCCAGACCAGATGAATGGACTTGTAAACATTGTAGTCAGAAGAACCCAGACTGGAGAAGTACTTGTGCTACGTGTAGTGTTACTCGCCCTAAGCAGATTGCACTAACTCCTGTTCGAACCAGATCACATGTGATGACAGAGGACGCTGACACTGAGACAGAGGTAGTGAAGGAATTGAGTTTTGGGGAGGAAGCTGGACAATACTCTGACGGTGAGGAAAGAAAACAGTTATCTGACCCTGAAGACCAACCTTTCCCTCTTTCCCTGACTGACGTAATACAGCAGGAAGGGGAGAGTATAGAGACGTACTTTTGGAGGTTACAGCTGAAGTGGGCAGACGTGGGGTACAAAGTCAGAACCTCCCTTAATGACAAAATACTGATGAGTATATTCATTAACGGTATGAATAAGGTTTTACGAAAAGCAGTACAGACAGCCAGACCTGAGTGGAGAAATATCGACCCAACAGACCTTCTGCAAGTAGCTAAGGGGGTTGAACTGACAAAATGCAAGCGACCAGTTATGTATGCTAGAGCACAAGGAAGACAGTGGAAGCAGAAAGGGAGGGCACCAGGTGACCTAGCGACCGTACAGTGCTGGAATTGTGGACAGAATGGACATTACGCCAGACAGTGCAAAAACCCCAAATAGGAGAGGGAGCAGACTGACTCTCCTCCTTCCTTCCCTCCTCCTTTGCCTCTGGCCTAGGAAACTGGTGACCATGAAGGGACTGGAGGGATTGGTGTTTGAAATTCCCTTGATAAAACAGTATCCCTTAAGCCCAGCCAAATCAATGGCCCTGACCAGAGAATATGTGCAAGCAGGGGCTCTAGTACAAAGGTCCTCCCCCCTGTAACACTCCCTTGTATCCAATCAAGAAAAAAAGGGCCCAAAGGTTCCCCTGACACGTACAGAATGGTGCATGATCTGAGAGCTGTCAATGCTGTCACTGAGAGTGTAACACCAATTGTTCCAAACCCACATACCTTACTGTCACAAATCCCAGGGACCTCCAAATGTTTTACAGTAATTGATTTGGAAAATGCATTTTTCTCTGTGCCTCTACACCCTGACTGTCAGTATCTTTTTGCCTTCACACATGAGGGGAAACAGTACATGTGGACAGTCCTCCCGCAAGGAGGAATGAATTCACCTACCATTTATTCTACAGCTATGGCAGGAATTCTGGAGCGGTGGCAACCGCCTCATCCACAGGTTACGCTATTGCAGTACGTGGATGACCTTTTGCTCTGCTGTCCAGACCAGACGTCCTGCAAGGAAGCCACAATTTCTTTGCTGTGTTTTCTGGCAGAGAATGGTTGCAAAGTTTCACGTGAAAAATTACAGTACTGTAAGCAAAAGGTAACATTTTTGGGTCACTGTATCTCTGAAGGTACGAGACACCTGACTGAGGAGAGAAAACAAGCAGTCCAAAATCTCTCCTTACCCAGGTCCCACCGGCAACTGCGCACCTTTTTGGGCTTAGTGTCATACTGCAGGCCTTGGATAAGGTCTGCCTCGCAAATGATGCAACCCCTCTATGATTGTCTGTCATCTGACCCCTTTGACCTCACTCAGGAAGCTATTGACTCCTTTCATTCCCTTAAACTACTCATTGTATCGGCCCCGGCCCTGGGTATTCCAAATTACGATCAACCATTTTTCTTGTTTTGCACAGAACAGGGAGGGCATGCGACAGCCGTCCTCACACAGCAACATGGTGACAAACAAAGACCAATAGCTTACTACTCAGCGCGATTGGACCCAGTTGTCAGAGGGTCACCCACATGTGTCCGTGCTGTAGCGGCTGCTGCAGTACTGCTAGGGAAAGCTTGCTAGATCACATTGACATTTCCCTTAACAATTTACTCCCCGCATGACATCCATGCTATACTTGTGCAAGTCCAACCGAAACACCTGTCTATGGCCAGACAGCTCAGACTTGAATGTGCCCTTCTGATTCCTGAGTATGTCACCCTCAAGAGGTGCAATGTTCTGAATCCAGCCACCCTTTTGCCAGTAGATTCAGAAAAGGGGGAATTGGTGACAAGTGAGGATGAATACTTTGACACAATACTTTGACATGGCGCACGAGCATGGCTGCATAGAGCTGATGAGTCAGGAGACTGCAGGTTTTCCACATGTCTATGATACACCTATTACTAATGCAGATTTTGAGTTTTTTGTAGATGGCTCCAGATACCACCTGGATGGGAGATTCTACACTGGATATGCAGTAGTATCCTCGCATGAGGTAATCCGAGCTGAACCACTCCCGCCGCACATGTCCGCGCAGGAGGCGGAGCTAACAGCGCTCATTGAGGCGTGTAGAGCGGGGTCAGGTAGGAAAATTAATGTTTATTCAGACTCAAAGTATGGATTTGGGATCTGTCATGATTTTGGCCCTATCTGGAGAAGTAGAGCTTTTCTTACGTCAGCTGGTAAGCCTATTAAAAATGCAGAATTGGTAAAACGGTTAATGGAGGCACTAATGTTACCAGTCCAGGTTGGCATCATTAAGGTGAAAGCACACACAAAAGGTGACTCACTGGAGGTAGCGGGCAATAGAAGGGCGGATGCAGCTGCGAAAGCAGCGGCAAAGAGGCCTAGGGATCAGAGGATAGTGGCAGGGAGCCAGCAAGTCCCAGCCACAGTGAGTCTGGATGTCCTGAAATCCCTCCAGCATCAGGCTGCCCAAACAGAGAAGGAACACTGGGGGAAAATGGGAGCTGGGCTGAACTCGAATGGAGTATGGGAAAGTAAGGATAGGTTGTGTTTACCAAGGTCCCTGTTCCCTATGATGGCACAAGCAACACATGGCCCCACTCACGCCTCAAAAAGTCACATGTGTAACTAGGTGAATGCCTTCTGGATCGCTCCTGGCTTCAGTTACGTAGCCTCCAAACATGTACAATCCTGCATTATCTGCGCACAACACAACCCAGGTAAAACAGTAAAAGTCCCTAAGAAAGCAACACCCAAACCGCTCTATCCGTTTCAACGACTGCAAATAGACTACATACAACTACCCAAGGTAGGAGTGTATGAATACGTCCTGGTATGTGTAGATCTCTTCTCAGGATGGGTTGAGGCCTATCCAGTAAAATGTGAAAATGCTAAAACAACTGCAGAAAAACTGATGAAGGAACTAGTCTGTCGGTATGGCATCCCAGAAGCCATAGAAAGTGACAGGGGTACACACTTCACTGGAGAAATAATGAGGGACATTATGCAGGCCCTGGGAATAGAGCAGGCATTCCATACCCCTTATCATCCACAGAGCAGTGGAAAAGTAGAGAGATTAAACGGGACACTTAAACTAAAAATTCAAAAGGCCATGGCAGACACAGGAAAGAATTGGGTAGAGTGCGTATCCCTGGCACTCTTTTCAGTCAGACACACTCCATATAGAAAGACAGGCTTGTCTCCTTTTGAAGTCCTTTTTGGTAGTGCCCCAAAAACAGGTCTCTACTTTCCACAAGTGTTACAGATGCAACACGGCACTATGACAGCCTACGTCCAGGCCTTACAGGAAAGACTTAATGTGGTGCATAAACATGTCTTTTCATCCATTCCAGATCCCAATGCAAGTGCAGCTGTGCATCAGCTGAATCCAGGTGATTGGGTGGTCGTGCGCAGACACGTGAGAAGGAGCCTAGATCCACGCTTTGATGGCCCATTCCAAGTCCAGCTGACCACATCCACCTCAGTGAAACTTGAGGGAAAGCCCACCTGGATCCACGCCAGTCACTGTAAAAAGGTCACTCCACCGGCAGAATGACAGTCTTGCTAATTATCCTGCTAGGTGTAGCAGGGTTGCTGCGCCAAACAAAAACACTGAGCGAACTTTTAACTACGGACTGGGATAATAAACTCATTCGCCACCATATTTCTCTTACTGAGGACATGGAAGGAGAAAAGCCAAAAGACTGTTGGATCTGCACACACAGTCCTATTTCTTCAAAGACTATGCCTTATTTAGCCTTACCTCTGGAACCACAGGAGGTGTTGATATCAGACTGTATGTACAATGAAACCTGGACTCTATCGATATTCTGGTGAAAAGATGTATTTGCCACCTTGACTATAGCTGGAAAGGTCACTAATCCCTGGTTCCAGCTAAATATCACACAGCCTAGGGGACAGTCGTGGTGGATGGAATACAATCCGGACATTGAGGGTGTAGTTACCAAAGTAAAGACTAAGATCCCTCATTCAGGCCCCATTACCTACGATGGATTATGGTTCAGTCTTCAATATAATGATGTTGCTATCTGTGGAAAAGACAATGATTGTTTCCGTGTGTTTGTGTCTATGTGTGTATCTACATACATAGTCACCAGTTTTTGTCTGTTCTCCTATTATACGTATATATGTATATATATGGATGATTCCAGCAAAGACTCCTGGTGGGGAAATACATTTTCTTTTATATTTTTTTTTTTTTTTTGGACATTTTTCTTGGACATTTTCTTTTATGAATCCAGCTAATTGGTTTAAGGGCATAGCAGGTTGGATTTCTGGCATTATACAAACCTGTATGCAAATATTGTTATTCTGTCTATTGCTTTATATAGCTGTAAAAGCATTGATATATGCGTTAGCTAAACTATTGAATAATGTATGTTCTAAGAGTTTCAGTATTGAACCCTCTGTAGTTTACTACGGACCCCAAATGGCCTCTGCTGACCGGGAGTAGGTGTCCACACTGAGGGTGGATGGGTGAAGTCTTAGGAAGACCCCTCATGGGTACTAGGCCCATGAGCCAGCAGCTCCTGTTTGGACGCCTACTGACCCTGTAGTGAAGGTTATACCATTTACAAAAGGAGGAAATTGATATAGAAGGGTTAAATGGTATAACCTATTTCTTTATTAAAGATATTTTATTTCATTAGTAAGTAGTTCATAGTCAGAGCCTTCGGAATAAGAGACAAGATCAAGGATTATTATTGTTTCTAAATGTTCTTCTTATCTTCTTCTTATCTCATATGCATGACTCTACATTTCTGTTTTGCTGAAACTTAAAGGTCATATGAGCAACTTGTAAATTTCCAGCTAGAAGCTTTATTTGCAATATCACATTGATCTGTAAATGGTATAAATAAACTGTACGTTAAATAAACAGAAGAAATTGATCATGCTCACATGGATGCTGGTCTTTTCTCTCCGAGCGCTCGATCTTGATTAGGTCTGAAGAGGCCAAATTGAGAAGACCTCACTGGTGATCCCATAAGCTGACTTGTGACAAAACAGAACAGCTACAACACCAGTAAGGGGTTAACTTTCAATTCCCAGCTGGGGGTGTGTTCAGGGGCTGGTTGCTAGGAAGCAGGGCAGAGAGAGAGAGGAAGAGGAGAGTCTGGAGGAAGAAGTTGAAGTGTGTGGAAGGGAGCAGAGGGGCTCTCGTGTGAGACAGGTCCTGAGGAGTGCAGTAGCTGAAAGCGGGGGAGAAAGGAGTACCGTGGGTCGGCCTGAAAATCATCCAGAGAGAAGGGTGGCTGAGTACGGAGATCCCGGTATCCGAGCACACAAGGGGAACTAGGTCCCCAGTACAGGCAGCAGATCATCCAGAGCTGCTTAACCTACAGGTGGGGGGGGTACTTCATGCCCTCACCACGACTACACAGAGCTTGAGCCAAGCAGCAATCACCAGGCCCATAAGGGGACAGGGCCAGAAGCCATCCCACCAAGGCCACGCTGCCGGCAGACGAGCCAGAGAGAGGGGAGCAGGGTGGTAACAGCTTCCCTGGAGGGGTCCTACCACGCTTCAAGCAAAGGATCCTCCTAAAACAGAAAGAGTGCAAGGAAGGCGAGTGGACAGCTACCCTCAGAACGGCCTCCTGGAATTCCTGGTTCAACCTGGTTATCACAGTGTCGCCCGGGCATCTCACCGTGACCTCCAAACAGTGAGTAAACACGTTGAAAGACTTCTTGGACTGTGTTTGAGTCATTCTGCGACCTGTGGTCCCACACACATACACCGGGGCCTGGGGCTTGCCTCACTCTCAGGGGGCTAATATACTGACTGCACCCACCATCAGCCCCAGGCATCCCTTAATCTGCAGTGGCGGTCCCCGCTGACCGCAATACTGAGAGTGGCGTCACGACAATCCTAAAAGAAGGTTCACTACCTGTGACCAGACTGTTCCATCCACGTGGAGTCCCTGAAGGTACTGCACCGACACATACTAGCGGGGCTTCACAAGAGCACAGTTGAGATTGTTTAACACATGCTTGTGTAACGCGGGGACGGCACACCAGGCAAAATAGTGGCGGATGGGAACACTGTATCATGGGGCAGCCATAGCCTAGAGATCATGGAAACACTGTGTTCCCACAAGCCTAAATGGCTACATCTCCATGGCTAGCAATTTGGCAATGTGTGAGTTTAGGTTTTATGCCTGTGGGTGCGTGGCTGTGTATTTACGCTTCCTTTCCAAGTTCTTAGGCATGGACAACTGGACACTTCGCTGGGAAAAGGAAGTGGATGTAGTTGATGTTTGCTGTGTTAGTGCAATCACAGGTTGTGGGCAGGATGCATGAGAGTCTGTTTCCTGGGCAGCAGATTGTGAAGGACGTAGCACAGGTGACATGGCAGTGGTTTGACCCGGAGACATAAATTTGGTACCCTGGTGTTCTGCCCACCTACTGTCTGTCTGCAGTTGCCAACATCTTCTCTGCTCTATAATTGAAACTTAACCTTTCCAAAACTGAACTACTTCTATTCTCTACATCTTCTAACCTCCCTAAACCTGAGATCTCCCTCTCTGTGTGTGGTGCCACGATAACTCGTAGGCAGCAGGTTCGCTGTCTGGGGATTATGCTCGACACCAATCTTTCCTTCACCTCCTGTATACAATCTCTTGCCCGCTCCTCTCGCTTGCACCTCAAGAACATCTCTAAAATCAGCCCCTTTCTTACCATGGAGACTACAAAAACCCTCACTGTGGCCCTGATCCACTCCTGCCTTGAATACTACAATTCTCTATTAATTAGTCTTCCCCTAACTAGACTCTCTCCTTTTACAGTCCATCCTTCATGCGGCAGCCAGGGTCACCTACCTGGCTATCCATTACGCGGATGCTTCTGCTCTGTGCCACTCATTGCACTGGCTGCCAATATATCACAGGATACAATTCAAATTGTTTGTTCTCACCCACAAAGTTCTCCACAGTGCGGCACCTCCCCTACATCTCCACCCTCATCTCTGTCTATCACCCTGTCCATTCTCTACACTCTGCAAACGACGTTCGACTAACATCCACACTAAGCCAAACCTCTCACTTCCGGATCCAAGACTTCTCCCGAGCTGCACCAATCCTCTGGAATGCTCTGACCCAAGAAACCAAGACGAACCACAACTTACTCAGCTTCAGACGTTCCCTAAAACACAGCTCTTTAGGGTGGCCTATCACACTCCCTAATCAAATTAAATTCAGTCTATCCACAACTTCTCACAACATAACTCTCCATCAAACTCCACCGCACCGAAAAGCATCTCAAAGAATGGCTGACTGGTTCAGGCAGCCTTTATCTATCCGCCATATCTTTGAGATAGCTGGATTGTCATTGGAAATGAGCACCCGTACCTTGTCCCACCTCCCCACCACCTCATGTAGATGTAAGCTCTCATGAGCAGGGTTGTTTTTGCTATAATTATTGTATTTTCTGGGGTGCTTCGCTGCTATGTGGTTCCACATACTAGTGGTGGTCCGGTTACGTTTGACCTGTGCTCTGCTCAACTTGGTATGGCAGATGCTACAGATTACAATTTTTTTCTCTGAAGGACTTTCAGAAAAAACGTCCAGACAGCGGCTGAACGCCCTCTTTCCCTGACTTGGACCACAGTGGGGGTGCTCTTCGGAACAGTTGACCCAGTTCTCACTCTGGGCAAACCACTACCCCTCAGTGCCTGTGTTGGTGCTACATATCCATTTTCCTCTGTGTTGCTGTGGTGGCTATGCATGTCAACGGTACAGGTCAGATCAGTGGACTCATCATGGACCACCTCGTCTTCTATCTCATCCTCCTTCGCAGTTGAGATTGTAGGCTGCTCTGACTCTGCTCTGCGCTGGCAACTGTGTCTCATCATCATCAGTCTCCACCTCTGGAAACAGTAAATCAGGTTCCTCAAAGTGGCTTTCTTCTGGCCGTAGGTTCTAAAATACTCAACTCACACCACCTCCTCTCATCCCTCTTCAATGCTGCACGGTGAGAGGCCAGAGCCAACCAAAGGATACATACAAAAAAGATCCACAGAGTGGCCAAGCTTGGGGTCATATGTCTCCTGTAACTAATGATGAGGGGGAAGGAATGAGGACCAGGTTGAGGATTTGAAGGACCAGCCTTCTGTTTATTCACAGTAGACTATGTGGTCGTAGAAAATTTGTTGCTGCTTGAGAAATGTGAAGAGGCCTTATTGTCTGCCATTCAAGATAGAATCTGCAGTCGCTCTTCTGGTTTACACACACGTTTACATTCCAGACTTGGAAATTTGAGGAGGAGGAGGGTAAAGCCCAATGCTACAATGGGCGCATTGTAAACTGCTATGGAATATGTATTCCACTATCTGAGTCTCATTGAGGGAGGCACCGCCCAAATGTATAAGTAAGAGCAGTCCCTCCAAAATGTACGTTACTGGGCCACCTCAGGGCCCTCACCAAAGTCCGGGTTCTTGACACCTGCAGCCCCTCTGAAAATTTGAATTTAGTGCTACAGAATGACATAAAGGAGGAGGGGGGTGGAGAGTAAAGGCCAATGATTAGGGATGATCGAATACCAAAAGGAAGTGAAGACTCCGTCCTCGTCGGGTGAATTACTGGGCTGCGTGAAGCTACTTCCCAGCCTAGGGTCCGCGTACCGCGTCGTGCCCTGGCCCCTGCCCGGTTGTAGTACAAGGCCTCTTTGGCAGTACCATGCCCCTTGCCACTACGCCCTGTGACCGGGGTTCCAGCTCCTTCTTGCCAGGCCAACGTCTGGCACCTGAGACAGGTGCAGGAGCCCAGCTCCGCAGCGTGACCTCTCACTGTCACGGCTGAACTTCAACTCTCTCCACACTAACTGACACTTCTGGCCCTCCTTCTACCATCCCTCCATCTGGGTGGCCCTATTCCCCTCAGGCTGCCCAATGGGTGTTTGGTGGGTGTGGTGCAGAGTGTTCCCCAGGATTTGTGTATACCTGTTGTTAGCAACACCAAATGGACAGGACCCGTAACCAAGGAGGAGCGGGTACCATGCAGAAGGGCAGATTGCACGGCACCCTTGTGACGACCTGATAGGCAAGGGGGTCAAAGTAACACCACAACAAGGGTGAGGTTAAACAACATCAGATGTGTTCATTGGCTGGAAAACAGGCGCCAGCAAGTCAGAAATGAAAATGAAAGTATCGGAGCGGATGTTGTTTTATTCGTCGGATACCGAATGTCGCGAATAGCTTGTTATTCGTCAGATACCGAATAGTGGCGAATACATTCGCTCATCCCTACCAACGATACAATGGGCGCATTGTAAACTATGAAGGATTTTTTTTGTTTTGTTTTTTTTCTTTAAATGACTTAGTTTTTAATTTTACCATAAAATCTACTGGAAATTAAGTAAAAATTCAAAGTGCGGTGAATTGGTGAAAAAAAAATCCATCTTTTTTTTAATTGTTTTTATGCCATTCACGATGTGCTGGAAGTGAGCGGTCAGCGTGATTCTCCAGGTCAGTGTGATTACGGCAATATCAGACTTCCACATTTCTTATTATCTCAGTGGTGACTAGAGATGAGCGGACCCGTGGACGTTCGGCTTCTGCTGGTCCAGCTGAACATTTGTAAAGATCGGTTCTGGACTTGGACTTGACCTGGACTTTATTTGAAGTCACTGATTGGCAGTTCGGGTCTCCGCCCACATGCAGCCATAAACAGATCACTTCCGGGGGAGGGCGGGTTTTTTCAGTTTTATTTTTTGGAGCACAATACATCTGATCACAGAGTGGTTTCCATACGTGAAGCCCCCGAACTCCAAACCTGAAATTTACTATCTTGGAGAAGTCTGAGTTTGTACCAAACACCGAACTCCAGGTTCACTCATCTCTAGTGAATAAAAATCAGACTTTTGTAAAAAAAAAAAACATTAAAAAATCGGTTTGTGTCTCTGTCTCCATTTTCCGACATCGGAGTTGAATGTGGACTTGTTTTTTGCTTGATGAGCTGACGTTTTCATTGATACCATTTTAGGTGCAATACTTTTATGGGTCAGTTTTGCAACTTCATTTCATGTTGAAATTTTTTTTCCTACCCAAATGATATCTTCCCTCCATTATTATCTCCATTAATTTTACATATGGGCTCATCTCCTTCCCATTCAGGTCCTTATAATATCAGATCCTTTCAGTGATATTATTCTGTTTTCAGAAAATTTCCTGTCCAGGATGGAGATGGACAGGGACACGATGGCGGAGAGGATATTACACCTCACCCTAGAGATCCTCTTCCGGCTTACTGGAGAGGTGAGAGATTCTGATGACGTCACATTACATCATTCTTATCTATGGGAATAACAGATGGACAGAACTGGAGAGGTGAGGACTCTGGAAATGTCTGTAGTGAGATTTATTACTGTGTCTCTCCATAACCAGGATTACACAGTAGTGAAGAAGACCTCTAGTGAGCGCTGTCAGGCCCCTGTGTCTGAGGGATGGGGAAGACCCCTGAGCCCAATCACGGGGCCTCCACCTCACCCCCCGATACATGAGGACATCAATGACCAGAAGATCCTAGAACTCACCTACAAGATGATTGAGCTGCTGACTGGAGAGGTGACACTGCTGGGAATGCTGGGACATTATACAGTAACGCTATGAAGGGATCGGGGGTGACGGTATCATTGTATGTGTCAGGTTCCTATAAGGTGTCAGGACGTCACCGTCTATTTTTCCATGGAGGAGTGGGAGTATTTAGAAGGACACAAAGATCTGTACAAGGACGTCATGATGGAGGCTCCCCAGCCCCTCACATCACCAGGTAATAGGACTAAATACACACGGCCTAGAATTATCTGTATGTAAGGAATGAATTCAGTCCCTGTATGTGTCTCCTCCAGGTCTATCCAGTAAGAGGACAACACCAGAGAGATGTCCCCGTCCTCTTCTCCCACAGGACTGTAAACAAGAAGATCCCGATGTTCCTCAGGATGTGTTTCCTCCAGATCTATCCAGTAAGAGATATCTACTCATGTACTTTCTGCACTAATTTTGTGTTTATATTTTTAGGCTTTCTTCTCTGTTTTTTTTTTTTCAACTGTATTGTCTTTCCTTCTGTTTGTTTCTAGTGTCTTCTCTATGTTGTTATGATGGCAACTCAAACCTGCAGAGGGTTCATAAATACCGTTTCCTTGAAAAGTAAACATAGTCCAAAAATAACACTTAGCACAATTTTATGGGATTTTTGAAGAATGCTTGAAATATAAGCCCTACTCCATAAATAAGCCTTAGTTACAGTCAGGGCCAGCGTTGGCAGGAGTCAAACTGCGCAAATTCTCAAGACTCCACTCTCTTAAAGACCTCGTCAGTTGTATTCTGAGGTTGATTGTTTAAGGACCTTTGGTGGCTTCAAAGTCATGTGACATGATGTAACCAAAGGTCTCTTAATTGCAGGAGTCTAAATGAACTGAACAGGACACAGGCTGGCATGCAGAACTGGCATCAGGGGAAAGGGAGAGCAAACTGGGCAATTGCACACGGCCCCCTTTCTCCCAGGGGCCCCAGTGTTTATATACCAATTATAGGACTGCTTAAGGACCATTTTGACATCATGTCATGTGACCAAAGGTCTCAACTGGAGGAGTCTAGAGCTGAAGAGGAGACAGGCTGGTGTGTGTGTGTGTGTGTGTGTGTGTGTGTGTGTGTGTGTGTGTGTGTCTGTGTGTGTGTGTTCACAACAATTTTAACCAGCTTTGCCAAAATGGGCAGAGCTTGGCCAGAAGAAGGGTGTGATGCCACCGCTTCTCTAATTCATAACAAACTGCGATGTTCCCTATGCCAGAAATCTCACTCCAGTCCCTGACGTCATTTTTCAGTGTACATCACCGGTCTTGATGAATTTGAACCCTAATGTTTATCTGTACAGGCTGCAAGACCCTGCTACCTGCTTTGGTTACAAAGCCTAAGGATAGGCCATCAGCGTTACAGTGCCAGACAACCCAGTTGAATTTCCAGCATCTGTCTTTATTTTATTTTCGTCTCCAAAAATAACCTCTTTGAAATTGTCTATGTTGTGGATCAATGTTTCAAGGAGATGTTTGCAGGTTTTGCGAGCTGTCATGGCAGCGTCAGGATCTGTTGAAATGATAGACTCTGGTACTTTGCATGTTAATTTCTCTGCTGTCTGTGAGCAGCGCAGGGAGACGCAGGCATCAAACCACATGCTTGGGCAGGCTAGTAAGAGTTATTCTCTTCTGGGTTGCTTGTTAATGTCTGTGATCACATGCTGTAGAGGAGAAAGTATTGTTTGCTCCCGTTCTGTATATGTTGGCTGGACTATTTCATTAATGCCAGCTATAGTTTACCTATACTGATCTGGTAAGGTGTTGTGATCCAGATTTATGGGTGTTTTTTGTGCATTATTACTATGAGCTGTTGTGGTGTTAACCCTTGTTGTCATTTTTGTTGCTGCCTTTCTGCTCTTGCTTTTCTCCTTAGCCTCTCGCTGTTTATTTTTGTGAGTTTGCAATGTGTCCCATCTGTTTTAATCTGTATTTCCATCATAATCCTGCCCCTTCCTTCCCTTGGGGATCACAGATTAGATCTAGTCAGGAGACTAGTAATGCACCAGACTCCGGCATCTCCATCTTCAGGGGTAATCCAGAGGTTAGGAATAACTTAGGGTCCTCTATAGTGAGGGACAGTATAGGAGCCCCCTATCCCTCATTATCCTGCAGTCACATTGTGACAATCAATCAGATTATTTACTGTAGCACATTCCAGAGAACTGGTGCTAGGAATGGGAGAGACAAATTAACGAAGATGTAACTCTTAAGGCCGCTTTACACACAACGATATTGCTAGCGATCTTGTTAGCGATGTAACATGAACAGATCGTTGCTACGATTTGCCGAGATCGCTCATAGGTCATTTTGTAGCGGTCACATGTACCCATCTCACAAACGACGCTACATCGTTCAGCGAGATATTGTTTGACCAAGGCGGTCATGTGGTTGTTGTTCGCCATTAGAAGGGTGTCAAACGTAGCAAAATGTCCAAACGACGAACAATATTTTGAAACTGAACATCGTGTCAACGATCAACGTTTTTCGCTATTTTTACGATCGTTCGGAGTCGCACATAGGTGTCACATGCAATGACGTCGTTAACGATGTCGGAAGTGCGTCATGAAAACCGTGCCCTCGGCGACATATCGTCAGATAAATCGGCCCGTGTAAAGGGGCCTTTAGATCTCGATATTGGACAACAGATTCAGAATAATTTTTTCCCTAATTTAATTTCTGATGTTATGGTTTAAAAAAATAAATGTACTTTCAAGATAATATCATTAAAAATTAATAACTTTGTGCTTATTTTTAGCAGATGACTGTAATGGGAGTTCAGATGGATCTCTAATATCTTCCGAATTTATAACAGATGGTGAAAGTATCCCACATGATACATATGAAGAGTATACTGTTGTCCCAGATATAAATCCAGTCCTTCCTCGGAAAGCTCTATCATCTGAGTTTTTCAAACAAGCCCAAAATTCCCATTTATCACAGAATTGTAAGCAGAATAAAAGTTACAGAAGGAATGTGGAATATGAAATGGATGAAACGGTTCCTACAAGGGAGAAGCCATTTTCATGTTTAAAATGTGGGAAATGTTTTACCAGGAAATCACATCTTGTTGACCATCAAAAATATCACACTGGGAAGAAGCCATTTTCATGTCAAGAATGTGGGAAATGTTTTATTCAGAAATCATATCTTGTTAGACATCAAAAAATTCACACAGGTGAAAAGCCATTTTCATGTTCAGAGTGTGAGAAATGTTTTATTTGGAAATCAGAACTTGTTGAGCATCAAAGATGCCACACAGGAGAGAAGCCATTTTCATGTTCAGAATGTGGAAATTGTTTTATTCAGAAATCAAACCTTGTTAAACATCAAAAAATTCACACAGGTGAGAAGCCATTTTCATGTTCAGAGTGTGAGAAATGTTTTATTTGGAAATCAGAACTTGTTGAGCATCAAAGATGTCACACAGGAGAGAAGCCATATTCATGTTCAGAGTGTGGGAAATGTTTTATTCAAAAATCACACCTTGTTAGACATCATAAAATTCACACAGGGGACAAGCCATTTTCATGTCCAAAATGTGGACAATGTTTTACTAGTAAATCAAATCTTTTTAGACATCATAAAATTCACACAGGGGAGAAGCCATTTTCATGTTCAGAATGTGGACAATGTTTTATTGCGAAATCAAATCTTGTTTTGCATCAGAGATCTCACACAGGGGAGAAGCTATTTTCATGTTCAGAGTGTGAGAAATGTTTTATTCGGAAATCAGAACTTGTTGAGCATCAAAGATGTCACACAGGAGAGAAGCCATTTTCATGTTCAGAATGTGGAAATTGTTTTATTCAGAAATCACACCTTGTTAGACATCATAAAATTCACACAGGGGACAAGCCATTTTCATGTTCAAAATGTGGACAATGTTTTTCTAGTAAATCAAATCTTTTTAGACATCATAAAATTCACAGAGGGGAGAAGCCATTTTCATGTTCAGAATGTGGGAAATGTTTTATTGCGAAATCAGATCTTGTTGTGCATCAAAGATCACACACAGGAGAGAAGCCTTTTTCATGTTCAGAATGTGGGAAATGTTTTATTGCGAAATCAAATCTTGTTGTGCATCAAAGATCACACACAGGAGAGAAGCCGTTTTCATGTTCAGAATGTGGGAAATGTTTTATTCAGAAATCAGATCTTGTTGTGCATCAAAGATCACACACAGGAGAGAAGCCGTTTTTATGTTCAAAATGTGGACAATGTTTTTCTAGTAAATCAAATCTTTTTAGACATCATAAAATTCACAGAGGGGAGAAGCCATTTTCATGTTCAGAATGTGGGAAATGTTTTATTGCGAAATCAGATCTTGTTGTGCATCAAAGATCACACACAGGAGAGAAGCCTTTTTCATGTTCAGAATGTGGGAAATGTTTTATTGCGAAATCAAATCTTGTTGTGCATCAAAGATCACACACAGGAGAGAAGCCGTTTTCATGTTCAGAATGTGGGAAATGTTTTATTCAGAAATCAGATCTTGTTGTGCATCAAAGATCACACACAGGAGAGAAGCCGTTTTCATGTTCAGAATGTGGAAAATATTTTATCCAGAAATCATATCTTGTTAAGCATCAAAGATCTCACACAGGGGAGAAGCCGTTCTCATGTTCAAAATGTGGACAATGTTTTTCTAGTAAATCAAATCTTTTTAGACATCATAAAATTCACACAGGGGAGAAGCGATTTTCATGTTCAGAATGTGGGAAATGTTTTATTGAGAAATCAGATCTTGTTGTGCATCAAAGATCTCACACAAGGGAGAAGCCATTTTCATGTTCAGAATGTGGGAAATGTTTAATTGAGAAATCAGATCTTGTTGTGCATCAAAGATCTCACACAAGGGAGAAGCCATTTTCATGTTCAGAATGTGGGAAATGTTTTATTGAGAAATCAGATCTTGTTGTGCATCAAAGATCTCACACAAGGGAGAAGCCATTTTCATGTTCAGAATGTGGGAAATGTTTTACTAGTAAATCAGGTCTTGTTAAACATGTGAAGAAGCCGCACAGGGAAGGAACCTTGTCATGTTGTGAATAATTGAAATGTTTAACTGGTAAATCAAGTCTTGCCGACCATCAGAAAACCAACAGAGCGGAGCAGCCATTCTTGCTTTCAGAATTTGCCAAATGTTTTTAAGACTAATCAGTTCCTGTTGTCCGATGAGTCACACAGGAGAAGCCATCATGATATACTATAATTCAAAGGGTTTTATAAAAATATTGGCTACAATTGCTCAAGTAAGAATTTGTGAGGAAAAGGTCCATTTTATTTATTTTTAAACTTATTGTATTTTTTGGACCATAAGACATACCTAGGTTTTGAAGCAATAATATAGGGGAAAAGATTGACACAAAAAATGTGGTCATCACGCACTGTTATGGGGGGGATCTGCTGCTGACACTGTTACTGGGATAAAATCCCCCAATTCTGTACTGATGTCACCCATCCTGGGCCCCTTACAGGTACTGTTGATGTGTCTCCCATCCTTGTGTATACTGTATATCCATCCTGGTATATATATTGCCCATCTTTATCCCATCCTGGTATATATGATTCTTGTCATAGTATATATGTCCCCATTCTTGTACAGTTAGGTCCAGAAATATTTGGACAGTGACACAATTTTCGCGAGTTGGGCTCTGCATGCCACCACATTGGATTTGAAATGAAACCTCTACAACAGAATTCAAGTGCAGATTGTAACGTTTAATTTGAAGGTTTGAACAAAAATATCTGATAGAAATTGTAGGAATTGTACACATTTCTTTACAAACACTCCACATTTTAGGAGGTCAAAAGTAATTGGACAAATAAACCAAACCCAAACAAAATATTTTTATTTTCAATATTTTGTTGCGAATCCTTTGGAGGCAATCACTGCCTTAAGTCTGGAACCCATGGACATCACCAAACGCTGGGTTTCCTCCTTCTTAATGCTTTGCCAGGCCTTTACAGCCGCAGCCTTCAGGTCTTGCTTGTTTGTGGGTCTTTCCGTCTTAAGTCTGGATTTGAGCAAGTGAAATGCATGCTCAATTGGGTTAAGATCTGGTGATTGACTTGGCCATTGCAGAATGTTCTACTTTTTTGCACTCATGAACTCCTGGGTAGCTTTGGCTGTATGCTTGGGGTCATTGTCCATCTGTACTATGAAGCGCCGTCCGATCAACTTTGCGGCATTTGGCTGAATCTGGGCTGAAAGTATATCCCTGTACACTTCAGAATTCATCCGGCTACTCTTGTCTGCTGTTATGTCATCGATAAACACAAGTGACCCAGTGCCATTGAAAGCCATGCATGCCCATGCCATCACGTTGCCTCCACCATGTTTTACAGAGGATGTGGTGTGCCTTGGATCATGTGCCGTTCCCTTTCTTCTCCAAACTTTTTTCTTCCCATCATTCTGGTACAGGTTGATCTTTGTCTCATCTGTCCATAGAATACTTTTCCAGAACTGAGCTGGCTTCATGAGGTGTTTTTCAGCAAATTTAACTCTGGCCTGTCTATTTTTGGAATTGATGAATGGTTTGCATCTAGATGTGAACCCTTTGTATTTACTTTCATGGAGTCTTCTCTTTACTGTTGACTTAGAGACAGATACACCTACTTCACTGAGAGTGTTCTGGACTTCAGTTGATGTTGTGAACGGGTTCTTCTTCACCAAAGAAAGTATGCGGCGATCAGCCACCACTGTTGTCATCAGTGGAACCCAGGCCTTTTT
The DNA here is from genome assembly GCF_048569485.1 of Anomaloglossus baeobatrachus. Classification (NCBI taxonomy): domain Eukaryota; kingdom Metazoa; phylum Chordata; class Amphibia; order Anura; family Aromobatidae; genus Anomaloglossus; species Anomaloglossus baeobatrachus. The sequence continues at coordinate 411,627 of NW_027441888.1, forward strand.
GAGTTCCCAAGCTCACCAGTCAATTCCTTTTTTCTCAGAATGTACCCGACTGTTGATTTTGCTACTCCAAGCATGTCTGCTATCTCTCTGATGGATTTTTTCTTTTTTTTCAGCCTCAGGATGTTCTGCTTCACCTCATTTGAGAGTTCCTTAGACCGCATGTTGTCTGGTCACAGCAACAGCTTCCAAATGCAAAACCACACACCTGTAATCAACCCCAGACCTTTTAACTACTTCATTGATTACAGGTTAACGAGGGAGATGCCTTCAGAGTTAATTGCAGCCCTTAGAGTCCCTTGTCCAATTACTTTTGGTCCCTTGAAAAAGAGGAGGCTATGCATTACAGAGCTATGATTCCTAAACCCTTTCTCCGATTTGGATGTGAAAACTCTCATATTGCAGCTGGGAGTGTGCACTTTCAGCCCATATTATATATATAATTGTATTTCTGAACATGTTTTTGTAAACAGCTAAAATAACAAAACTTGTGTCACTGTCCAAATATTTCTGGCCCTGACTGTATATATATATAGCCCTCATCATGGGTCCATGCCGGTATATATTTCCCCATCACACTGCACACATAATAAAAGAAATGAATATACTCCCCATCCCTCTGCTCTTCCGGTGCACGGTGTTCTCTTCTGATGCTGGCAAGTGACTTCACCATGTAAGTGGAGAAGCGCATGACATTACTGCCATGTGCCCCCAGTTACACGCAGACATAAGTGTTAGAGAATAGTCAGCCATAATATGCTGAGCAGCCATGTAGTATCTAACAGCCATCTTGGAAGACTTGAGCAAACTACCGTATTTTTCGCTTTATAAGACGCACTTTTCCTCCCAAAAATTTCGGAGGAAAATAGGGGTGCGTCTTATAATCCGAATATAGCGGTACCTAGGGGTCCTGTCTGTGCGGCGATTGGGCGGCCGGGTGCCTGTGGCTGCGTGCAAGCGGCTGGGTACCTGTGCTCCCGTGCGGTGGCAGCCGGGTACCCGTGGCTGCGTGCGGGCGGCGGCCGGGTACCTGTGGCTGCGTGCGGCCGGGTGCTGTGTGCGGGCGGCGGCCGGGTGCTGTGTGCGGGCGGCGGCTGGGTGCTGTGTGCAGCCGGGTGCCGTGTGCGACTGGCGGTCGGGTGCAGTGTGCGGGCGGGTGCCGTGTGCGGGCGGCGGCCGGGTGCGGTGTGCAGCCGGTTGCCCGTGCGGGCGGCAGACGGCTGCCGCCCTCACACAGGCACCCGGCTGCCGCACGCGAGCACAGGTACCCGGCCGCTTGCACGCAGGGTGGGCGGGCAGCCTGCTGGCTGCCACTCTGTGCGTGCGGGTAGGGCGGTTGTGCAGCAAGTTAACCCAGTTTGTCTGCGGTCCTTGTTTCAAATAATGGTGCCGCGAGTGGGCGCGTGCGCAGATGGAGCTCTTGGATGAGAGCTCTATCTGCTCATGCGCCGCTCCAGGCGCCATCATTTGAACCGGGACCGCGGACACTCACTGCAGCGGCCTGCTGCACGACTCACCCGCCGCTGCTACTGCTGCCGCCACCACGGGTCCCGCGGCTCCTGACGCCGCGCTCCTGCCACCATGGACGCCACGGCTCTTGCCACCACGGATGCCGCTGCCACTGACCCGCCGAGCCTGCCAGCACAACCTCTGCCTCCTGTGACCCCCGCTTCACCAGCACTGCTGTCCCCCTCCGGTAAGAGAACATCGGAGTATAAGACGGACCCCATTTTTCTTTTTTTTTACCTTTTTTTATGTCTAAGTTTGGGGTGCGTCTTATAATCCGGTGCGTCTTATAAAGCGAAAAATACGGTAACTTTGCAGCTAATGAGATGCACTGGCTAGAGTTCTCCCCCCAGAGAGGAGATAGAGATGACATCAGTGTAATTAGCAAGTATAAGAAAAGGTCCAAAAAAGGTTAAATCGAATAGAAGAATACAATTGCGTCAGTTGATAGATGGTGATGTGTCGTCATGAATAGCAGGTGTATTGAATTGATAAAGAAATTAAGTTGTCAATAGAATTGTCAGTGTGTGAAGAGTTATGTGAAGTAGAGGCGCCTTCAGGGATCAGAAATGTCAGCAATGATGACACGGCTGAACTAGTGAAAAGTATCATGGCTGCCCATAGGAATCCAATAAGTTTTTACCGCAATGCTCATAAATAATGTCATGATGTATCATTATATTCTTTGTTCTCCAACGTATACGCCTTTCTCTGCAGTATGAGCTTTCCTTTGTCTAACATGTATAAGAGCCCCACACGCCTTTCGGGGGACACTTCTTCTTCTTCTTCATCTGTTGCTAATTCTGCTGTTCTGCAAGACACTTGCGTGTGTCATCCTGCCGCATAACCTGTTTTATCTGCTCTGTTGCTATCTGAGAATAAACTTCAGTCTTTGCTTGGAACGGATCGTTTACAACGTCTTCTTAGCTCTCGAGGTCTACGGACATTTTCTTTCAGTAAACTGCCAGAATTTTCACTGCTCCCCACAGCCGGGATTATGGGTTTGGGGAGCAGTGAATTTTCAATGTCTAATAGTAGACACACGTGATCGCCCAGCCACAGCAGTAAGCGGGCGGCTTAGTAATCATGTGTACCCGATATTAAAGAGAGTGAATATTCACTGCTCCCCATGCTAATAATACCGCCTATTATTTGGTGCTGGCTTCATTGCCTAGAGGTGGGCGGGATTATGGCGTGGGGAGCAGTGAATATTCATTTTCTTTTTTAGCTGGCACACTGTTAGCCTTTTTGAGAGCCTTTAGGAACATTTGTGAAAGGTTTTGATACTGGATTATATTTAAATCACTAATCTCAGGTTGCCCACTGCTTTATTTACTAAGAAGCGCAGCCCCAGATTGGAGATAGGAACTCTGAAGTATATCACATTGTATATAATTGCATTTCAAATCTTGTTATTTTCTTAATAAATGCTTGTAAATATATATTCTTCATGTCTAGCTTTCTCTATTGTCTAGATGTGATGATTTTGCCTCAGAACCTCTGGAGTTGGCGCAGAACTGTAGGCATTTCACACCAAAATAGTGAGGGGAGAATTGAATCACACTGCATCCTAGATATGTGGAAGTTGTTAAGACGCTCTGTTCCCAAATCATCAAAGCTTTTATGCCAAAAAAACTGTCACAAACACTTGGAAAGTTGTGCCAAGATTTGGCATTTTCACTCTAAAATTGGCAGAGCTTAGGTGGGACGGGGGCGTGACAGCACAGCTCCTTTAATTCATGACGAGCTGTGGCATTCCCTGTGCCAGAAATCTCACTCCAGTGTGTGAAGGGAGTAATATTTCAAGCATGGCACGAAGAGGCACATGCCGCTGAGCACCACGTGTACCCGAACACAGCGATGCTAGATCGAGTGGTTCGGATACATAATGAACCCGATCTCCGAATTCGAACACTAATTTATTTTTTTTTACAAAGTCTGTATTTGATACAAACATCAAACTTTACTACTCAGGTTCCCTCATCTCTGCCCACAAAGCTTTATTACAGTTTGGATTCTGGGTGTAGAAGAGACCAGAATTAAAAGGGCTCTATCTCTTTGTGAAAAGCAAGAAACATTTATGATACAATGTACAACAGATTCAGCTCACCGTAATGATCAGTCTCAACCACCTTCTGGAGCCTGGACAAGGTGCTGCCACACCTCAGGCAAAATCCATATGAAAGAAATCCAGCTTCACAGAAAGGCGTGTCAATTTTTTTTCTTTTTTTATTTTCCTTTGGCACAAGTATAACAGCACATAGCAGTCAAGGTGATAACATGACCGACGTCAACGACGTTTTTCAAGTGACACCGCACTCTTAATCAGGATGATTAAGCGTGTGGTGTCACTTGAAACGCGTCGTTGACGTCGGTCATGTTATCACCTTGACTGCTATGTGCTGTTATACTTGTGTCAAAGGAAAATAAAAAAAGAATTGACACGCCTTTCTGTGAAGCTGGATTTCTTTCATAAACATTTATGATACCTATGCTGGGGTTTTGTGAATTTAATAGGTTTCTGTCACTACGTGTTTACCACTTACAATTAAGTCTAGAAACATTTGGCCAGTGACACAAATTTTGTCATTTTACCAAAACCTTTTCAATATACAGTTATGTAATCAATATCTGTTCTTAAGTGCATATTCTCAGCTTTAATTTGAGGGTATTCACATCCTAATTGGAGTCAGGTTTTAGGAATTACAGCCCATAAACATGTAGCTATCTGTTTATAAAGAGACAAAAAAATAACTGGACAATTATCTCAAAAGGTCTTTAATAGTCTACATGGGATATTTCCTCATTAATCCACTATCGATTAAGCAGATAAAAGGTCTGGAGCTGATTCCAGCTGTGACATTTGCATTTGGAAGCTGTTGTTGTGAACTCACAACATGCGGTCAAAAGGAGTCCTCAATGGAGGAAAAGCAGACCATCATTGGGATGAAAAAATGAGATCTAGCGGTAATGTTAGGGATGGCCAAATCAACAATTTGGTAAATTCTGAAAAAAAAATGAGCATACTTGAGAGTATGGGAACTCAAAGAGGTCTGGATGTCCAGACAAGACAATAGAGATGGATGATTACAAAATCCTTTCCTTAGTGAAGGAAAATTCCTACACAACATACACCCAAGTGAAAAAACATTCTAAAAAAAGTAGATGTTTCAGTATCTAATAGTACCACAAAAAGAAGAGTGCAAATACAAAGGATTCACTACAAGGAGCAAACCATTAAATCAGCCTTAAAAATAGAAAGGCCAGCTTAGACTTTTTCAAAAAGCATCTAAAGAAGCCGCCTCAGTTCTGGAAAAGTTCTATGGACAGATGAGACTAAGATCAACCTGTACTAGAATGATGGGAAGAAGGCTTGGAATGGCTCATGATCCAAAGCACACCATATCTACTGTAAATCATGGTGGAGGCAGTGTGATGGCCGGGCATGCAGGGCTAACCATGGCCCTGGGTCACTATTGTTTATTGATGATGTGACTGAAGATAGAAGGAGGCGGATGAATTCTGAAGTGCACAGGGCGAGTCTGAGTCTTTCTGCTCAGGTTCAACTAAATGCAGCAAAATTGATTGGATGGTGATTCACAGAACAGATGGACAATGACCCAAATATACTGTAAAAGCAACACAGGAGCTTTTTAAGGCAAAGAAGTGGAATATTCTGCAATGGCCGAGTCAATCACCAGATGTGAACCCCATTGAGCTGCATTGCACAAGCTTAATACAAAACTTAAGGCAAAAAGAAACACAAACAAGCAACAACTGAAGTCACTACAGTAAGGGCGGCAAAATATCACAAAGGAGGAAACCCAACGTTTGGTGATGTCCATGGCATCCAGACTTCAGGCCGTCATTGCCTGCAAAGGATTCTCTATGAAGAATTAAAAATGAACATTTTTTTTATGGTAAATAAATTTCTGCAAGTGCTTTTGAGTCTCTGAAATGAGGAGGCTTTGGAGAAAAATGGCTGCAATTCCTAAATGTTTCTAAGGATATTTTTATTCCAACCCTTTAATTAAACCTGAAAGTCTCCACTTCAATTGCATTTCAGTTCTTTCATTTTAACACTAGAAGTCCCAGAAAGTTCGAGCTTCCCCTGAAGTCCCGAAAGAGGGTCAAATGACAAATATAATATACTGAATAGAACTAACTAGAAACTAAATAGCTAAACTCAATGGAAAACAACAACCTCCTGTGGTGCGACAATAATGGCCTTAATTACAGAACAAAAGACGGTGATTATAGGATGTTAGCGAAAATCCTTCAGGTCATTCGACCCGTCTCTGGGTTCCAAAGGTAGAAATGTTAAATGACCCCTCTCTGGGACTTCTAGTGTTAAACCAAAAATAGCAGCTGCAGAGCTGAAGACATGGAGATTCGATCACTGTCCAGATATTTCTGGGCCTAACTGTAATTAAAAATCAGAATTATATAAAGACAGGGACTCTGATTCCAATGATGTGTCACTTACTGGGCTGCTTGCTGTAGTTTTGATAAAATCAGAGTACTATCGCTAGCGGATTATCACTAGAGAACTAGTAAACCTGCTGCCATGTTTCCTCCATCTCCATTAGCTCTGTGTAACCCCATCCCCACCTGACTGGCAGCTTTTTGTCTATGCTCATTGTACACAGCTGTCAATCAGTGGTGTGGGAGAGTTTATGCACAGAGCAGCATTTCAAGAACTGGTAGATCTTAAGCAGATAAAACTGATGTTTATCAAAACTTCAGGAAGCAGCCAAGTAAGTGACACATCGCTGGAATCAGGGTCTCTGCTTATACAGGTCGATTAGACACACGTTACAGGTAGCTTTGTTCTACTTAATCTATAAACCACATCCCGAAGCCATACACTATTAATTGTTATACATTTAACCTGAAAAGTAGGCAGTGTTTACAAAAGACATTACAAAAGGGAACAAAACAATACAGCATATCCAATTACATAAAATAAAAGGAAATATTACACCTACATACTTCCCCTCTGGTGACTCATAGCAGGGCTGAACTTCAGATAACTATAGACTGTATCTAAGGGATACTTTACACGCTGCAACATCACTATTGCGATATCGTCGGGGTCAAATCGAAAGTGACGCACATCCGGCGCCGGTAACGACGTCGCAACGTGCAAAGCCTAGATGCACCGATAAACGATCGCAAAAGCGTCGAAAATCGGTGATCTGTGTAGCGTCGGTCATTTTCGTAATGTCGCACCAATAGGAGCTACGATGTTGTTCCTCGTTCCTGCGGCAGCACACACCGCTGTGTGTAAAGCCGCAGGAGCGAGGAACATCTCCTTATGGCCATTTCACATTTGTGCTATTTTGACGAAAACGGGTTCCGTCACACATACAGTACAGTTCATTTATTTACAGTGGAAGCACGACATCATGTGGACACAAGCGGGTACTGCATGAAACACACAAGACGCATTGTATCGCACTTCAAATGTAAATAAATGAACTGTACTACATTAGTGACAGATTCCGTTTGCGTCAAAACGCAAGTGTGAAACTAGCCTTACCTGCCTCCACCGGCTATGCGGAAGGAAGGAAAGAGGTGGGTGGGATGTTTACGTCCCGCTCATCTCCGCCCCTCCACTTCTATTGGCCACCTGCCGTATGACGTCGCTGTGACGCCGCACGACCCGCCCCCTTATGATGGAGGCGGGTTGCCGGCCAGAGCGATGTCGCAGGGCAGGTAAGTGCTTGTGAAGCTGCCGTAGAGATAATGTTCGCTACGGCAGCTATCACAAGATATCGCATGTGCGATGGGGGCAGGTACTATCGCGCTCGGCATCGCTATCATTGGCATGCGATGTCGCAGTGTGCGAAGTACCCCTAAGTCTTAGAAAATGATGAGATTCCAAGGCAGGAGATATTACCGTCATCTTTCCTATCACAATTTTATCTGTTCATAGATGGAAGACATTGCATAGATATTTTCATCTCTCTGGCCAATATCCATTTGGCCGGACCCCGGCCATCACCCAATGTTGCAGAACGATGTTTTGCGTTCTCCACTTTATCACAAATTTGAAAATATTACTTTCCTATCTATTATAGTTCGGCTACTTTCACACTTCGTTTTTTTGCATCAGTCACAATCCGTTGCCTTGAGAAAATACAGTATCCTGCAAAATAGTTTGCAGGATTCATTTTTTCCGCCATAGATTTGTATTAACGACAGATTGTGACTGATGGCCTTGCGTTGTATCCGCTGCGCGACGGATCAGTTGTGGAATGACTGACTGTCGGGTGGAAGGAACTGACACTGTTCATTTTTTGGAGCATCAAAAAAACGAACTGCACAGGATTCCGTCGCAATCCGTAAAGAGGTATAATGGTTGTCTATGGTGCTGGATTCCGCTGCAATCCGTCGCACAATGGAATCCAGTGCTGGATTCTGTCCTTTTCTACTGAGCATGCCCAGCATGTCTGGCACTCCCATTGGGCTGTCCCAAAAACAAATGGATCATGACGGATCCGTCGTAAAACAGTTGCAAAACGGATGAAACGGATGCGACGGATCAGTTTTTTCACAGGATTCCAGTGAATGGAATTCTGTGAAATAACTCATCCGTTTCGTCCGTTGACAGCTAAAAATGACGGATCCATTATTCAGTCGCAACAACAGACCTTTTGGATATGAAAAGACTGAAGTGTGAAAGTAGCCTTCAACTTCTGCTCTTATCTCTACCGGTCATAAATCTGTCCTTTTCTGCATTCTTGTGCATTCAAGCTGAGATTGGCCTCACATCTGCTAGAGGATTCTTTTTACTTACCTGTTTCCAAAAGAGGGGGTCAGCTTCATAGAGGTGTTGTTGAGTCTTTATGGATTTTAGAACTTCTATACGACACATGACTTCATATTGATGTTTTTCCAAAATCAAGCTTTTAACTCCTTGAAAGCCAAGGTCATATTTTGGACACTTTCCTCAACTTGGTGCTTGAAGCTTTCATTAAAATAAGAAATATTACACTCCCATCTACACAAACTAACTTTAATGAAAAAGAAAACATTGCCCTAAAATCATAATACAATGATTCAGATATAGTAACTATCAGCCGACAAGGGGGATGGAATAGTCATCCAAAAAATGGATGACTATATAAGGAAGCTCAGACTATTCTTTCCAACCCCATACACTAAGGGATTACAACTATGAAGCCTTTTTCTACATTTAAAACAAAATATGTTCTCCTCATAATAAAAACTTTTGAGAAAGGAATCCTAAAGAGAAGCAACCACCATCCAACATATTGTATAATGATTTAGAAGAGACATCAGCTGGATTGATTGCAATCTACGGTAAGTAGTATTAAGGCCGCTTTACATGCAACGACATCGCTAACGTGATGTCGTTGGGGTCACGGAATTCGTGACGCACATCCGGCCTCGTTAGCGACGTTGTTGCGTTTGAAACGCACGAACGACCGTTAAGGAGCAATTTTTCTTACCTTATCATTGATCGTTGACACGCTGTCCAGTTCCCAAATATCGTTGCTGTAGCAGGACGCAGGTTGTTCCTCATTCCTGCGGCAGCACACATCGCTATGTGTGATACGGCAGGAATGAGGAACAACCTCGTACCTGCAGCTGCCCGCAATGAGGAAGGAAGGAGATGGGCAGGATGTTTGTTCCGTTCATCTCCGCCCCTCCACTTCTGTTGGGCGGCCACTTAGTGACGTCGCTGTGACGCCGAACAAACCGCCCCCCTTAGAAAGGAGGCGGTTCACCGGCAACAGCGACGTCGCTAGGCAGGTAAGTCCATGTGACGGGTGTAAGCGAGGTTGTGCGCCACGGGCAGCAATTTGCCCATGACGCACAACCGACGGGGGGCGGGTATGCAAGCTAGCGATATCGCTGCGTGTAAAGCGGTCTTTAGTTTCCAAAATGTCATATTTTAATTTTTCATATAAAGAGGCACCCACTTGCACTATACATGCTGCCTTGTCTGACTTGCGTCTAACCAAATAGTTGTTATTTTTTAGTTCACAATCGGCATTAAATTTATTTTTTCGTTAAATTATATACTTTATTTTAATTGGAGGAGACATAACAGTGCAAAGCCAATTGGTCCTTTTCTAACATATTCTGGAACATGTGTAATGATGGTACCCGAGATGTTACTGGATAATAATGAGGGTTTGAGGCCTTTGGTTTTACATCATGGTCCCCCACCAATTCTTCCAAATTACAATCCTCATCCATTTAGTTTGGCATTACAATGGCCTTCTGTTCAGAGAAGGAGAATCCTTCCAATTCATTACACGTTGTAAATTTATTACTAGAGTAATTCTAACCTGAAACATTTCTATCCTCAGGAAAAAAAATGCCACTGACAAAATTTAAGCCCCTGTCCAAGACTTCAATCTGCTCAACCGATAAGACTGTGGGTGTCAAAATCAAAACATTATGTCACGCCAGAACGTTCAGACACTCAGCATGCAGTATAACACAAGGGTAACCATGGAAATGGTAAAAAGGAAGGCCCTGATGATGGGGAGAGGGGACACTTCCTGCAACTCACCTGAGTTTGTACCCTATGGTCCCAAATGTCTCTATACGGGTCCTTTCCTACATCGTCATATTATACCTAGGCACTCATTCGCCCTGGGTAGTGAGAAGGCTGGCAGGAGCAGTAGTCTCACCACTGCAATATTATAACACAAGGTAAAGGAGACAGAGGGAAAATAGACACAAAAAGGAAAAACACTTCAAGTTCTTCCAATGCAGCTAAACACCACAGCAACAATAGTCACAGCTCCTCAGCTTCTTCCAAAGAGGTCAGCATGGAATGTTTGATCAGGGTTGGACAAAAATAAAATACGTTTTTAGTATAGATTATTACTTATGTTGTGCTCTGATCTGGAAGAACATGGATTTTTAGCACTTTGGGAACTTAGAAAACTTCACAGAATGGATTAATAAAGGTATAACTTGATTGCTGCCCATTATTTAGAGCAATGTAATATATACATTGTGTAATGTTCAGCAAAGATTTGGGTAACAGAAGAATGACTTTCACTATCTGCAAATATTATTTTACTTGATAAAAATAAATGGTATTCACTGATAAAGGGGAGAATGGATCAATAGAATAATTAATCAATAGATGTAAGGATAAGAAAAATTGAGATTTGTCACAATTTTATGGATCATTGTTGGAAATTTGGCTGACAACATACACTTGTTACACGCCTGTCCCGTGTCTGGGATCTGCTCCCTTCCCCCGGTCTGTTAAACGTTCTTGTGCCCCATGTTGGGCTTTGCAAGTAGCCGGACACGCTCCATGTGCTGAGCTTAACTGGCCTATATAAGGCTACCAAGATACACACCTGTGTCCTGGTATTAAGACTATTAGTTTGTGTGTGCACAGCGACCTGTCTGCAGTCTCCAGAACATCTCCAGACTATCTGTGGCCTGGGCACCTCAGATACCAATCTGCCTGTGGCTTCCAGTACCTCAGCTACCAATCTGCCTGTGGCTTCCAGTACCTCAGCTACCAATCTGCCTGTGGCTTCCAGTATGTCTGCACCTGTCTGAGGTCTCCAGAACATCTCCAGACTATCTGTGGCCTCCAGCACCTCAGCTACCAATCTGCCTGTGGCTTCCAGTATGTCTGCACCTGTCTGAGGTCTCCAGAACATCTCCAGACTATCTGTGGCCTCCAGCACCTCAGTTACCTTTCTGCCTGTGGCTTCCAGTATGTCTGCCCCTGTCTGAGGTCTCCAGGACGTCTGCGGCTTCCAGTACCTCAGCTATCAATCTGCCTGTGGCTTCCAGTATGTCTGTAATCTGTACCACATTCAAGTTAGTCTGCAGTTAGACTTTAGCTATTAGATTTTTATTCTTCTATAATGCACCAACGTACTGAATCGTACATAAGTTTAATTTGATAAGAGGTACCCTGGACCACAAGTACTCAAAATGAACATCTCAATGTCCTGAATAATATGTGCCAAACAATAATCAACTCTATGTATAGTTATTCACGTAAATCTGTGTTACATAATGCTATATGCGCATAATCAAATGTACTCAATCGTACCTACCGTAAGTTTAATTTGATAAGAGGTACCTGGACCACAAGTATCAAAATGAACGTTGGGAAACTCAAACCTGTTATTTCAACGATGGGTATAGACTCAACCATTGAGACATACTAAAGTGTCTTATCTGCCTTCTATAAATCTTAATGTGACTATGGCTACTCTTCATACATCAGAACATTCCTAAGACGGCAGCCTACAAATTTTACACGCATTAAAATTATCCACTGTATTTAAAATGCATGACTGTTGTACTTTTCACAATGATACAACTCACTTTAGTTGCATTTTATAGATATTACAAGGATTGTAACAACTAAAATGTATGTCTAATTATCATAGTTTACTAAAACCATACTACTAAATCACCAGCCTTGATCAGGTACATAAAGCTTAATAATCCACATATTTTTAAATTATTGTAAGTTACATGACATACCGTATTTTTCGGACCATAAGACGCACCCTGGTTTTAGAGGAGGAAAATAGGAAAATGAAATTTTAAGAAAGAAATGTGATCATGACCTATTGTTATGGGGCGAGGATCTGCTGCTGACACTGTTATGGGTGTAATGTCCCCAAATTCTCTACCAAGGTGCCGCATCCTGGTAATGATCCTCCTGCCTTGTATATGATCCCCATGCTTGTATACATATGTCCCTCATCCTCGTATAGCCCCATCCTGCTTTATACTGCCATCCTGGTATGTGCTCCCATCCTGCTAAATACCCCTTCCTGGCGTCATCCTGCTATATACCTCCATCCTGGTGTATGGCCGCATCCTGCTATATACCCCCATCCTGGCATATGGCCACATCCTGCTCATAATATACCCCATCCTGGTGTATGGCTGCATCCTGCTATATACCCTCATCCTACTATATATCCCATCCTGCTATATACCCCCATCCTGCTATATACCCTCATCCATCCTGCTATATACCCCCATCCTGCTATATGGCCTGCATCCTGTGGCAAACAAAAAATAAACATTCATACTCGCCTTTCCTCACTTCCTGCAGCATCGCTCGTCTCCCTGTCTGTGCCAGCAGCAGTGCCGCTTACCTGTGTGGAGCCGGCCACGCTCCCTGCAGCATCACTTGTCCTCCTGTCTGTGCCAGCTGCTACTGTGTGTGTACTGTGGACACATGAGCACAGCGATGACATCATCGATGAGAGCACCGCTAGTCTCTAAACACAGCCGAGGCCGGCAGACAGGAGGACGGGCAATGCTGCAGGGATCGTGGCGAGTATACTGATTCACTACACCCTGCGCTGATGATGATGTGCGGGGAGCAGTAAATACAGCCGCACATGATCACTCCAGGCTGTAGTTGCCAGGGGTGATCATGCTGTTTAGTATGCGCGCATCCCCCGTCCATCATCCCGCCCACCTGTCAGCGCTGACTTCAGAGCTGAGAGATAATAGGCGGGATGATGGGCGTGCATATTAAATGAGCGGGCCCATGTGGTCACGGTAGGCGTTGCTACAGCCTGCTCATGCCCCCGACGACCTGCTCCACCGCAGCACTCTCATTCCCCGCAGCCATACCCTACATTCAGACTATAGGACGCACCCCCCACTTACCCCCAACATTTGGGAGGAAAAAAGTGTCTTATAGTCCGAAAAATACAGTAATAAGCATTTATAATATGTAAACTTTCTAATATTATTATCAATGGATTAATTTAATTTCACACAATTTGTGCCTATAAGGCCCGCAACACACATCCGTGCCTCCGGTACGTGTTTGGTACGTTTTTGCACGTACCGGAGACACATTGACCAATGTTACCCTATGGGTGATGGCACACACGCGTAAAATCACACGGAATGTGTGTCCATGTGGTAAGTACTTGTGTGCGTTTTCCCGCACGGATGACATGTCCGTTTTTAGAGGTCAGAACGCAGGCACGGACCCGCTAAAGTCAATGTCATCATCCGTTTGGCGCTCGGTCTTATATCTTCCCCTGTCGCATACTCACCGATCCCCGATCATCAGCGCGGCGAAGAACAGCTATTCCAAAGATACGCGGCTTCAATTAATTTGAAAATGCCAGCCGCTCATTATTCAATCTACTATTCCCTGCTTCCCCCGCCCACAGGCGCCTATGATTGGTTGCAGTTAGACACGCCCACACGCTGAGTGACAGCTGTCTCACTGCAACCAATCACAGCCGCCGGTGGGCGTGTATATACTGTGCAGTAAAATAATTAATTAATTAAAAAAAAAATGATGTGCGGTCCACCCCAATTTTGATACCAGCCAGGGTAAAGCCATACGGCTGAAGGCTGGTATTCTCAGGATGGGGAGCTCCACGTTATGGGGAGCCCCGCATCCTAACAATATCAGTCAGCAGCCGCCCAGAATTGCTGCATCCATTTGATGCGATAGTTCTGGATCTCTACCCGGCTCTTCCCGATTTGCCCTGGTGCATTGGCAATCGGGGTAATAAGAAGTTAATGGCAGCAGCTCATAGCTGCCACTAAGTCCTAGATTAATCATTGCAGGCGTCTATGAGACACCCCCAATGATTAACCTGTAATATAAAGTTAATAAACACACACAACGAAAAATCCTTTATTTGCAATAAAAACACTAAAAAATACCCTCGTTCACCACTTTATTAAGCCCCAAAAACCCATCCATGTCCGGCGTAATCCACGGAGGTCCCACGTCGCTTCCAGCTCTGCTACATGAAGGTGACAGGAGCTGCAGAAAAACACCGCCGCTCCTGTCCGATCCACACAGCAAGTGAGGTAAGTAGCGCGATAAGCGCTGATGTCACTCAGGTAACTCGCTTCCACCGCTGGATCCTCCAACTGTGACAGCAAGTCGCCCGAGTGACAGCGATGAAGTCACAGGTGAGTTGCGTTCTCGGGGGAGGACTCCAGCTGGCCACGGGTAGCCTGAGTGACAGCAGCGCTAATCGCGCTGCTCACTTCAGTCACTCGGGATTAGCGGTCACCGGTGAGTCCTTTATGGGTGACCGCTGATCAGTACGCGACACCCAGACAGAGCCGCGGTATGACAATGAGGTCAGGTGAAGTTCACCCGAGTTCATTCTCATCGCGCAACTCTGTCTGCTGTCAGCCGACATGTATCAATGACGTTGAGCATCACACACGGATCATTTCACACGGACATTACACGTACGCATACACAGCCAATCCACATGCACACACGGCTAGCATACACCATCACACGGATGTCATACGTACGGGAGAAACGCCCCTGAAAAACGGAACACGGACCCGAAAAACGGAATGTGAGACACGTACGTTTTTTATGCGGAAGTGTGTTTTTGGCCTAATACATAGCGTATGAATATCCATTTGAAGCACTACTTTCTTGCACAACAGATGTAAACAACATCTGAACAAAAACATGTGGGGGAGATTTTTGGTGACCACCACTGATTACCATAACCCCTATATAGGACTAGAGGGGAAATAAATCCCTAGTAGAGACTCAATAAGCATCATAAACCAAAGAAACGAGTCATTAACACTACCTTAATGCAGAAGGTGTACAAATTTTATTAATCAATTGCATAAAAAACACACAAATTAAAAACGATTCAAGGAGTGCTGGCAGAGATACAAAAAGAGAAGCATGCACCCCACTAGCTGAATATGTGTAGAAAACACATCATACCAAGGCTGGGAATAAGAGTGTCTACAGCAATACTACAAAGAGTTTTCCTCTCTAAAATGAATGCTCCGTGGTTTGTAAGTAGAGACACAAAAATACAAAAAGGTGCCAAATATAAATTAATGCTAGGCACTAAGATCAATTGCCTCAAACATAGCGTAAAATACTAAAAAATGATGATAAAGGGGGGAGAAGATGAAACTCACCCCAGGCACCAGAATAACGTAACCAAACAAATGATGCACAACAAGAGGATTAATTAGGACACATACCCATAATAGCCAAGTCAGCAAAAGAGGGGTGCAGCTCCACAGACCCCAAAGCGTTTCGTGAGGGCTTCTTCAATGGGGGTCACAAAGGCAAAGTGTAATTCCCAGGGTATAAATACCCACCAAACAGCTGTTCCAAATCAAGCGGTAGCGACGCAAGTAACGGCGCATGCGCGGTCGGCTACAACGAGTCGACCGGAAGCTGCGTCAGCACTCCATTGTCCGGGTCCGGGAGGGAAAACCCCTTCCGACGTCATGACCGGTCCGTCACTGAATGGAGGCGTCGGTAGCATGCGCGCGGCGTCATCCACGATTGGACACAGATCCCACAGGAACCATCTTGGGAAGGTCGCATCAACCCTGGATGCAGACCGTCACCATGATGGGAAGGTCAATCAGGGAGCATAGATATCATCAGCCAAAGCTCAATAGAAATAACATCAGTACAGACACATATACAAATATGAAAAGACATAAGTCATTACATATAACGAACCAAGAAAAGGACAAAAGATATATACAGGTAAAAATTATACAAATAGACACTAGGTTCAGAAAGCAGGCCGATGTTTATCCATAGTCCCATAGAAAAGGTTGTTGTTTTCATAGTCCATAGAATCAGGAATATATAAATAAGGGGGGTAGCGTGGAAAAAAGTCCATTGGTAAATAGCCACAGCACTAAAAGGATTAAAAAAAACAGGAAAAAACACACAAATTAAAAATGTGGAAAAGAACAACACATATCACTAATAAAGATGAATCAACAAAGAGGCGCCCTGGTGTTAACACTAGATATAGGATTCCTGTATGAGAAGGGAAAAGGGGGAAGGGGAAAAGGAGGGAGACCCGGGGGAGAGGGGGGGAGAGAGAAGGGGGAACAGGAGTTATATATATATATATATAACACTGCTTCCTCCTTCCTGTGCAAATGTATTTGCATCTTTCAGACGTAAATACATTTGAACAGTGCGCCGGGACTGGGCCCAGCCCCCGACGTGCAGCAACGTGATGAGATCAGCACCTTGCTGACGTCATCACAGTGCTGCGGGCGTCGGCACACAGGAGACATCAGGAAGCGGTAAGCGCTCCATGGAGGAGCCGAAGAGACAGGTTTAATTAATGGGGATGAGTGAGGAGAAGCTGAGGACAAATAATGGGGAACATTTGTGAAGGAACACAGCTTTGTGACAGGCAGAGGGGGAGCGCTGTTTTCCGAGGGAGGGGGGAGGCAGGAGTGTGTAGTGATGGGGAAGTGTAATTTGTGTGTGTAGGGGGTGATGGGGGGTGCATTGTATCGTGTCTGGGGGGGAGGTAATAGAGAGTGCATTGTATTGTGTGTGGGGAGGGGTAATGGGGGGTGCATTGTATTGTGTGTGTAGTGCGTGATGGGGGTGTAATGTATTGTGTGGGGGGAGGGGTAATGGAGCGTGCATTGTATTTGTGTGTGTTTGGGTAATGGGGGTGCATTGTACTGTGTGTGTGGAGGGGTAATGGGGGTGCATTGTATTGTGTGTGGGTGATGGGAGTACATTGTATTGTATGTGTGTGTGGGGAGGGGTAATGGGGGTGCATTGTATTGTGTGTGTGTGTAATGATGGTGCATTGTATTGTGTGTGGGGGGAGGGGTAATGGGGGTGCATTGTATTGTGTGCGTGTGTAATGGGGGTGCATTGTACTGTGTGTGTGCGCGCGTGTGTGTGTGGGGAGGGGTAATGGTGGTGCATTGTATTGTGTGTGTGTGTGTGTATGTGTAATGGGGGTGCATTGTACCGTGTGTGTGTGTGTGTAATGGGGGTGCATTGTACTGTGTGTGTGCACGTGTGTGGGGAGGGGTAATGGTGGTGCATTGTATTGTGTGTGTGTATGTGTAATGGGGGTGCATTGTTGTGTGTGTGTGTGTGTGTAATGGGGGTGCATTGCACTGTGTGTGTGTGGGGGGAGAGGTAAAGGGGGTGCATTGTATTGTGTGTGTGTGTGTGTGTGTGTGTGTGTGTAATGGGGGTGCATTGTACTGTGTGTGCGTGGGGGGATAGGTAAAGGGGGTGCATTGTATTGTGTGTGTGTAATGGGGGTACATTGTACTGTGTGTGTGGAGGGGTAATGGGGGTGCATTGTATGTGTGTGTGTGTGGGGGAGGGGTAATGGGGGTGCATTGTATGTGTGTGTGTGTGGGGGAGGGGTAATGGGGGTGCATTGTATTGTATGTGTGTGTGTGTGGGGGGGAGGGGTAATGGGGGTGCATTGTATTATGTGTGTGTGGGGAGGGGCGTGGAGTCATTAATCGAGGACTAATTAGTATGATATTCGTGATATTAGTCCTGGCATGTCCGCACAGGTACAATCCCCTGTAGTGACTGCAGAGCTTGTAGAGTGATTAGGACACAGGTATGTGGCGGAACAATCCACAAATCAGGGAAGCAAAGAGCAGAAAATACATCAAGGTCTGCTACACACTGCAAAAATGTGTCACATAGTGCCATACAGTACTCACATAGTGCCATACAGTACTCACATAGTGCCATACAGTACTCACATAGTGCCATACAGTAGTCACATAGTGCCATACAGTGCTCCCATAGTGCCATACACTGTCACATTATGCCATACAGTGCTCACATAGTGCCATACAGTACTCACATAATGCTATAGTGTCACATAATGCCAAACAGTACTCACAATGCCATACAGTGTCACATAATGCATACAGTGCTCACATAGCGCCATACAGTGTCACATAGCGCCATACAGTGCTCACATAATGCTATACAGTACTCACATATACAAGTGCAAAAATATATTACACATTCACCACTGGAAAAGTGGGCCTGTGTACCCCCAAATGCCAGGGCTGAATTTTAGTCCCAGTCCAGCCCTGCTCAGGGCTCATGCGCACATTGCGTCCTGGCTAGTGCAGAAATAAATGCACCCTCTGGCAGACGTGACGCGGTGTGTTGACAAAAAAGAATGCATCCAAAACACATGTATTTTGGATGTATTTTGCATGGATTTTACATGCGTTTTGGATGCATTTTTGTCAGTGCGATCCCCCAGCTCTGCTACATGCTCGCTGACAGCAGACACAAACAGAGCCGGGCAATGAGAATGAACTCGGATGAACTTCACCCGACTTCATTGTGATCCCGCGGCTCTGTCTCTGTGTGCTGTCATGAACTCAGACGAACATCCGACGTCAGTGCCAGGACACAGGAGTCCGCAGCAGTGACGTCAGAGCTTCACCCGATTTCACTGACGTAGCGCGTCTCTCTCCCTGTGTCGCAGCCTGATTTTCGGTCACACATGAAGGACTCACCTGTGATCGCAAATCCCGAGTGACTGCAGTGAGCCGCGCGATCAGCTGTGCTTTCACTCAGGTTACCCGTGGCCACAAATGCAGTCTTCCACCTGAGAGCGGTGGCCGCGAGTAACCTGAGTGACAGCACAGCTGATCGCGCGACTCACTTCAGTTGCAGCATGGAGCTCACAGGAGCGGTGGTGTTCTTCTGCCGCTCCTGTCAGCTTCCAATGTAGCAGAGCTGAAAGCGTCGTGGGACCTTGCGTGGATTACGTCGGACCTGGAGGTGTTTTTGAGGGGTTAATAAAGTGGTGAAAGAGGGTGTTTTTTTATCTATCATTCCAAATAAAGGATTTGTTGGATGTGTGTGTTTATTTTCTTTAACTTACAGATTAATCATGGAAGGTATCTCGGGGAGACGCCTGCCATGATTAACCTAGGACTTAGTGACAGCTATGGGCTGCTGCCATTAACACCTTATTACCCCATTTGAAACCGCACCAGGGTAATTCGGGATGAGTTGGGTAGAGTCCCGGTACTGTCGCATCTAATGGATGCGGCAATTCTGGGCGGCTGCTGGCTAATATTGTTAGGCTGGGGGGCTCCCAATAACGTGGGGCTCCCAATCCAGAGAATACCAGCCTTCAGCCATGTGGCTTTACCCTGGCTGGTATCCAAATTGGGGGGACTGCACGTCGGTTTTTTTTTTTATTTATTTTTTTTACTGCTCGATATAGACACGTCCACCGGCGGCTGTGATTGGTTGCAGTGAGACAGCTATCACTCAGCATGGGGGCATGTCTGACTGCAACCAATCATAGGTGCCGGTGGGTGGGGGGAGCAGGGAATATGAGATGGATTAATGAGTGGCCAGCATTTTCAAAAAGAGAGAAGCCACCACAGTGTGAATGCTGTGCAGCACCACGCCGGTGATCGTGGATCGGGGAGTATGAGAGAGGGGGTGGGAGGGAGAGACCGACATGGACAGAGATAGAGGCAGAGAGAAACCGAAAGACCTGCGTTTATTATGTTAAAAAAAAATGCGGATCGCAACAAAAATGCAGTGCAAACGAACTGCTTAGTATTTTGGCAGTGTTTTTCTACAACTCATTGATTTCAATGGGTGTAGAACGCTGCCAAAACAGACAAAAGAAGTGACATGCTGCTTTTCTAAACGCAGAGATTTTGTCAAATTTTTGACAATCAAAAAGCTGCGTTTCAAAAAGCATTGTGCGCACGGATTTTGCATGATTCTCATAGACTTTTCTGGGGAAGCAGAACGCATGCACTTTGACAATGTGACAGTGCTGCTCAAAACGCTGCAGAAATGCAAAGAAAATAAGCAACGTGTCAAAAGGTTTTTATTCCAAAATCTAATCTGTGACACGTCCCAATCAGTTTCACCCCTCTACAGTGTGACAGCCCTTCAGATATTTGTAGATGGCTATTTTCTTTTTTTGCAAGCTAAACATTCCCAAATCCTGTAACCGTTCCTCATAGGACTTGGTTTGTAGACCTTCACCATTCTGGTCGCTCTTCTCTGAACTTGCTCCAGTTTGTTGAGGTCTTAAGACGTGGTGCCCAGAATTACAGATGAGGTCTGACCAAAGAGTAGAGGATGATAATTGCTTCATTTGATCTGGACTCTGTGCTTCTGTTAATACATCCCACAATTGTGCTTGTCTTTTTTGCTGCTGCATCACACTGTTGACTCATGTTCAGTCTGTCATGTATTAGTATACTATTAGTAGTACTAGATTTCAAAGTGTTGACATTAATTTTTTTCACATAGGCTAAGTGATGTGGAAGACTACAAAGTAAGCTCGTAGGTTGCATGTGTGACGCCCTGGACTACCCAGGTAGTCACAGGCATGACACCGCCCACACCCCCTCCCCTAGACAGGTCCATCCGTCGAACTGTGGACTACCGTTGGGAAGTCAAGTCAGTTAAAAGGTGCTGGGAAAGA
The DNA here is from genome assembly GCF_048569485.1 of Anomaloglossus baeobatrachus. Taxonomy (NCBI): domain Eukaryota; kingdom Metazoa; phylum Chordata; class Amphibia; order Anura; family Aromobatidae; genus Anomaloglossus; species Anomaloglossus baeobatrachus. Next base: position 432,389 of record NW_027441888.1, read on the forward strand.
CAGCCGCCACCACCTGTCCGGGGAGAACACAGAAGCAGCAGCCGGCTGCAGGACCCGTCCATCCAGCCGTTTGGTTTACCGAGGACTTTGTGCATTTTTGTATCTGAGTGAGTACAACTGTGCCATCCGGCACCGCGCCGCGCTGTCCCTGCGACCCTGCACCCCAGCCATCCAGCCTCCCCGCATCACAACCGGGCCCCGGGATCACCAACCCCTACCCACGGAGGGGACAACACCCTAGCTGCTCCCTACCATCGCTCCCGGGATCCCCGTCACCAGCAGCGGTGGTGCCACCATCACCACGACCCGTGGGTGGCGTCACGAACAATGTTCCCCAAACAAACAAACCACCCCTTTTCACTCACGGGCGAGGAGCGCTGCTCGAGTCCCCGGGTCCGGCCCACCGCTCGAGCCACCGAGCAGCAACAGCAGAGAGAAGCCCCGGACCCGCGCATAGCGAGCGCGGCCCCTCCGCCCGCGACAACTTGGCATCACAAACAGGATAGAACCAGTCTACCTACCGGTAGAAGTGCGCCTTGCATTCCCCGGCGGCGTCCGGCCGAAAAATTCGAAGTTCCGCCATCTTTTGGTGCGAAGATTTCCCGCTCGAGCGTCTTCCCCGAGCAGCGAAGGCGCGAAAGTGAAGCCCCGCCCCTGAAGCCGGAAGTGCGCAGAAGAACCAAGGGGGGACGGATGGAGAGATGGCGGCGTCCTCGGGTTGGAGCGCAGGAGCGCCCGCCACCGGAGCATCGAGGCTCTGTAGAAACAGGAGGAGTAGCTTTTGAAGACTGCGGCCCGGGTGAGCTCCCCGCCGGGACCGCTGCTTGGCTGGAGCGGGAGCTGGTCCGGTTTTGCCTGAAGGTGAGGGTGCAGAGCCTGCAGCAGCTGCTAGATTGGAAGGCGGAGGTACGCAGAATCGTTGCCGTGGTGTGGGCCCGTGAGCAAGGGGCCGCTTCGGCCGTGCCGCGTCGCGATTAAGCCACACAAGCTCCTGAACCAGCCTTGATTGAGTGGGAGCCGGGGTTCGGTGCCGCAGCGGGAGGTCCAGAGAGGGTGCAGCTGATGGAGGAAGAGGTCCCGAGCACGCTACCCCCGCCACCGTTTCCAGTGGCTATCCGTGGCTCCGGAATGAGTTGCATATGGAAGGAGAACCCGATGTATCATCCGGTACCCGACCGGGCCGACCCCCCGCGGTGGTAGCCGCCCCGAAAGCATGGAGTTTTCACTGAAAAGAAAGAAAGTTGTCCCCGTTGGGACCCTCAGCATGTTGATTGTTCCGGTTATGAATGACTGAATGCTAATCACCGAGTTGTAACCTGATTGCCGTCCGTTTTCAAAAAGAACCGTTGTTCCCAGTTAAATTAAGCCCCCACCACATGAGGAACTGCTCATGGACAAGGCCGAGAACTTGCAGGCCAGCCACGGACTTGTGGCCTTGTAAATAAGTTTTGTGGGCTGGGAACCGTTGCCGCCTCCGGAGAGGCAGGTTGGAGGAAGGACCAGCAGAGTAGGCTGGGGTCCGGTCACCACCAGGACCGGTGACCATCCTCCGGGGGTCAGGGGTCCTCCTTGACGTGGGGTCCCCTGAAATAGCAGCCGGTGCGAGACACCGTACTCGTTCCCGCTCGGCTGACCTGGACCTGGACTGGGGTGAAAGGGGTGCTGCCCACTTCTTAGGGGCAGCATCAAGGTTTAGGTTGCTTGGGTGGGAGAGCGGAAGACCGTCCGTTGTTAATAAAAATGTTTTTATATGTTTTATATGTTAGCAACGTTTAAGAAAAGCCTCCCGTCAGGGAAGATAAAAGAATGCATAATGTTTACCTGTTAATGTTTATATCTTTTGCAGTTTGAAAAATAACACTGGTGATGGACGGGCAGCCCACGGACAGTCTGCATTTTACCAAGGGGGAATGTGACGCCCTTGACTAGCCAGGTAGTCACAGGCATGACACCGCTCACACCCCCTCCCCTAGACAGGTCCATCCGTGAAACTTAAAAATCCTTGTTGCCTCCTCCAGGGGCTGATGTCCAAACCAGGTGGGGTGGAGCCAGGCGGTTGGCCCCACCGACCGAGGAGTTCACAGTCCTGGAGGCGGGGAAAAAGCAAGCAGATAGTGTCAGAGAGTCGAGGAGAGAGGAGTGAAGTGAGGAGCCTAGGGTGGGCAGGAAAGAACTGAAGTGGACAGGAGTAGAACTGCTGGTGTCTGGGACGGAGCCCAGGCACCATGAGCAAGGTCGGCAGACGGTGGTGGCCGTCTGCAGGAGTAGGTGCAGGTCGGTGAAACCGAAGGACCGGAGAGCGGCAGTGACACGCCGGTACCGAGCCGGGAAGCAGAACCTGTAGCAGCACAAAAGGGCAGGGCCATCGGAGCCTGACCAGGCTAGAAGCCGCTGGCAAAGGTCAAATCCGAGTGTGACCGGAACCCCCGAAGTTCCCTAACTACCAAGTCCCGTCAGAAGGCAACCGCCTGTCCGGATAGAGAGCCACCTCTAAGGGCTAGAGATCCAAAGGGCCAGCGCCTGCGGGCAACGAGAGCTCCCTTGGGCCAATACACCAGGGAGTGGACTACCATTGGAAACCATCATAGTCAAGTTAGTTAAAAGGTGCAGGGAAAGACAGCCGCCACCACCTGTCCGGGGAGAACACAGAAGCAGCAGCCGGCTGCGAGACCCGTCCATCCAGCCGTTTGGTTTACCGAGGGCTTTGTGCATTTTTGTATCTGAGTGAGTACAACTGTGCCATCCGGCACCGCGTCGCCCCTGCGACCCTGCACCCCAGCCATCCAGCCTCCCCGCATCACAACCGGGCCCCGGGACCACCAATCCCTACGGAGGGGACAACACCCTAGCTGCTCCCTACCATCTCTCCCGGGATCCCCGTCACCAGCAGCGGTGGTGCCACCATCACCACGACCCGTGGGTGACGTCACGAACAATCTTCCCCAAACAAACAAACCACCCCTTTTCACCCACGGGCGAGGAGCGCTGCTCGCGTCCCCGGGTCCGGCCCACCGCTCGAGCCACCAAGCAGCAGAGAGAAGCCCCAGACCCGCGCGTAGCGAGCGCGGCCCCTCCGCCCGCGACACATGTACAGCAGCTGACGCAGTGTCAGCCCGCCTGTGGAAATGCGAGTTTGCTCTGCAGTAGAACACAGCAGCCCGTGCCTACGATCAGGGTTCGGGGTGCTACCAACTTTTGCTTTTTTCACCATGTGGAGAACAGTCGGGCCAGAGCAACAGAAATTGACATGTTGCAGCTCAGAAAGCCACACCATATATCAATTTATGGAGCAGAGAAAAGAAGCTCAGTGGGCAGGAGATTTCTATAAATCCATCCACTGTGCTTGTACTGAAAAATGGAAAAACACGCTACTTCCAAAACGTTGCAAACACTGACTGTGCACATACCCTTACAGTCCCAAACCAGATTGAGCATGGTCTTCACTGCTGTCATGTTCTATGCTGTTTGGCTGTGACATCACTTCAACATTGCTGCAGCCAATCACAGATCTCCGTGGCTCATCCGATGTAGCTGGAACAAGTTGCTGAGGTCAGTGATTGTCCGAAAGAGACTAATGGCTTGATGAAGACACTTCTGAACTCATGTAGTGGTACTAAAGTTTCTTGTTATTGTGTTACACATGAGATCAAAGGGGAAAAAAAAAGAGTGATTCAGGTCAAGACCTTTAGTTGCAGGGCGCCCTTTGCAGATGTTTTTTTTCTTTCAACTCACTATTACAAACTTTACTATGGAAGGTTTATTCCATTTAAAGTGGTTATTTTATGAAATAAATCTATTCACAATGATGTACATGCTGCCATAATCATCATATAGGGCAAATGTGTCTGACCGCAGCTTGTAATGGATTCCATGTAATAGGGCGGTCGTTCAATGCTTCATAACTTCTGTCAGGGCCATCAATCACTAGTGAGTAACGTTATGCCAGGTAATAAAATGAAGAGACAAGGCTGTGGTGCGGTCAGAGGCCGTTCTCACACCTCCTGTCCATGTGCCACACATTACACACCGGCCAGGTAATATAATGAAGAGCTAAGGCTGTGGTGCGGTCAGAGGCCGTTCTCACACCTCCTGTCCATCTGCCACACATTATACACCGGCCAGGTAATATAATGAAGAGCTAAGGATGTGGTGCGGTCAGAGGCCGTTCTCATACCTCCTGTCCATCTGCCACACATTACACACCGGCCAGGTAATAAAATGAAGAGCTAAGGATGTGGTGCGGTCAGAGGCCGTTCTCATACCTCCTGTCCATCTGCCACACATTACACACCGGCCAGGTAATACAATGAAGAGCTAAGGATGTGGTGCGGTAGAGGCCGTTCTCACACCTCCTGTCCATCTGCCACACATTACACACCGGCCAGGTAATACAATGAAGAGCTAAGGCTGTGGTGCGGTAGAGGCCGTTCTCATACCTCCTGTCCATCTGCCACACATTACACACCGGCCAGGTAATATAATGAAGAGCTAAGGATGTGGTGCGGTAGAGGCCGTTCTCATACCTCCTGTCCATCTGCCACACATTACACACCGGCCAGGTAATATAATGAAGAGCTAAGGATGTGGTGCGGTCAGAAGCCGTTCTCATACCTCCTGTCCATCTACCACACATTACACACCGGCCAGGTAATATAATAAAGAGCTAAGGATGTGGTGCGGTAGAGGCCGTTCTCATACCTCCTGTCCATCTACCACACATTACACACCGGCCAGGTAATACAATGAAGAGCTAAGGATGTGGTGCGGTCAGAGGCCGTTCTCACACCTCCTGTCCGTCTGCCACACATTACACACCGGCCAGGTAATAAAATGAAGAGCTAAGGATGTGGTGCGGTCAGAGGCCGTTCTCATACCTCCTGTCCATCTGCCACACATTACACACCGGCCAGGTAATACAATGAAGAGCTAAGGCTGTGGTGCGGTAGAGGCCGTTCTCATACCTCCTGTCCATCTGCCACACATTACACACCGGCCAGGTAATATAATAAAGAGCTAAGGATGTGGTGCGGTAGAGGCCGTTCTCATACCTCCTGTCCATCTACCACACATTACACACCGGCCAGGTAATACAATGAAGAGCTAAGGATGTGGTGCGGTCAGAGGTCGTTCTCACACCTCCTGTCCATCTGCCACACATTACACACCGGCCAGGTAATACAATGAAGAGCTAAGGATGTGGTGCGGTAGAGGCCGTTCTCATACCTCCTGTCCATCTGCCACACATTACACACCGGCCAGGTAATAAAATGAAGAGCTAAGGATGTGGTGCGGTCAGAGGCCGTTCTCATACCTCCTGTCCATCTGCCACACATTACACAGCGGCCAGGTAATACAATGAAGAGCTAAGGATGTGGTGCGGTCAGAGGCCGTTCTCATACCTCCTGTCCGTCTGCCACACATTACACAGCGGCCACTGTGACAGGTCTGGCAAGTTGACTAGCAGCAATTCCATCTTTAGGCCCTGTGCGCACGCTGCGTATTTTGCCACGTTTTAGGGTGCAGTTTGTTGCCCAAATCTGCATGCATTGCCTTCCCCAGCCGTCTATGAGAATTCAGACAGGCTGTGCACACGTTGCTTCTTTGTTCCTTGCAGTTTTGGTTGCAGAAAAAAAGCAGCAGCATGTCACTTCTTTCTGCGTTTTGGAGGACTGGCAGATCAATCCCCCGATTGATCCCCAGTGTCTGCTCAGATGCTGGTCCCCATATAAAGTCTATGGGAACCAGAATCCGACACAAAGGGATAGGAGCAATGACTTCATACTCACCGATCACTGGCGCGGCTGTCACACTGCTCCCGCGGCCCGTCATTCTTCTTCCTAGGCTGCTCATTAGGCTCATACATATTCACGGCTTACCCTGCCCACTGGTGGCTGTGATTGACTGCAACCAGACACCCCCCCACGCTGAATGACAGCTATCTGACTGCAACCAATCAGATGCCGGTGGGTGGGTCTATATTGTACAGTAAAATAAATAACAGCGTGCAGTCCCCTCAATTTTGATTCTCAGACTGGGGATGCCTATGGTTATTAGGCTGCCCCCCAGTCTAAAAATATCAGCCTGCAGCCTCCCGGACCACCGCATCCATTAGATGTGACAATCCCAGCACTTTACCTGGATCATCCTGATTGCCCCGGTGTGGTGACAATCGGGGTAATAAAAAGTTAATAGCAGCCCATAGCTGCCACTAAGTCCTAGAATAGTGATGGCAGCGTCTATGAGACCACATAGAAGAGAGGAAACCCAGCAACCGCTTAATTAAAAGAAACTTTATTAAAGACAGTGAAAAAGCATGATGTGAAAAAAGGACACCCTGCCCGTCACCGCATTTCACACAGATGACTGCTCTTAATCATGACAATATCAAAGTGAATGCGGCCACTGATAAAACCCACACAACCTCTGAGGAGGGAACAAACACCGTCACCGAGAATCATCAAATCACCAAGACACGAGCAAATGACAACTCACACTGATAGAAGATTACAAGAAGCATCAATACAAACATTAATATAAGTACACCCCATATAATACACAGCACAGAGAATATATAAGTACACCCCCATATAATACACAGTACAGAGAATATATAAGTACCACCCCATATAATACACAGTACAGAGAATATATAAGTACACCCCATATAATACACAGCACAGAGAATGTATACACAGAGATATCCTCTTATGTCACTTGTGGGATTCTCTCCAATAGATGAAACCTTCATATCAGTGGATGAGGAAGAATTCTTTGTAGGAGCAGATATTGCCCCGAACTCTATAAAGAAAAATGACCAATAATTAGTAATAATAATAATAATAATAATGCCACAAATTACCATAAACTGTGTATAATGAATGATTATTTCAGATTCCTTAATAACAGGGTCGGTACCGCAGGACTGGCGCATAGCAAATGTGGTGCCAATATTCAAAAAGGGGACAAAAACTGAGCCAGGAAATTATAGGCCGGTAAGTTTAACCTCTACGGTTGGTAAAATCCTTGAGGGTTTCTTGAGAGATGCTATACTGGAGTATCTCAAGAAAAATAACCTTATGACAGAGTATCAACATGGGTTTATGAGGGATCGATCCTGTCAAACTAATTTGATCAGCTTCTATGAAGAGGTAAGTTCAAGCTTGGACCAGGGAAATGCAGTGGATGTTGTGTATATGGACTTTTCAAAAGCTTTTGATACGGTGCCACACAAAAGTTGGTACATAAAATGAGAATAATGGGGATAGGGGAAAATATGTGTAACTGGTTAAAAACTGGCTCAGTGATAGGAAACAAAGGGTGGTTATTAATGGTACGTACTCGGACTGGGTCTCAGTTCATAGTGGGGTACCACAGGGGTCAGTATTGGGCCCGCTTCTTTTCAACATATTTATAAATGACCTTGTTGGGGGCATGCGGAGTAGAATTTCAATATTTGCAGATGATACCAAACTCTGCAGGGTAATCAATACAGAGGAGGATAATTTTATATTACAGGGAGATTTATGTAAATTGGATGATTGGGCTGAGAAGTGGCAATTGAAGTTTAATGTAGATAAATGTAAGGTCATGCACTTGGGTAGAGGAAATAACATTTATGATTATGTACTTAATTGTAGAACACTGGGTAAAACAGACACAGAAAAAGACTTGGGTGTATGGGTGGATGGTAAACTTCACTTTAGTGGACAGTGTCAGGCAGCTGCTGCCAGGGCTAATAAAATAATGGGATGTATTAAAAGAGGTATAAGTGTTCATGAAAAAAAATATACTTCTACCTCTGTACAAGTCACTAGTGCGACCGCACTTAGAATACTGTGTACAATTCTGGTCACCGATATATAAGAAGGACATAGCTGAACTGGAGAGGGTGCAGAGAAGAGCGACCAAGATTATTAGAGGAATGGGTGGGCTGCAACACCAAGACAGGTTATTAAACTTGGGGTTATTTAGTTTGGAAAAACGAAGGCTTAGGGGGGATCTAATCACAATGTATAAATATATGAGGGGACAGTACAGAGACCTTTCCAAAGATCTTTTTACACCTAGGCCTGCGACTGGAACACGGGGGCATCCGCTACGTCTTGAGGAAAGAAGGTTTAATCATAATCACAGACGAGGATTCTTTACTGTACGAGCAGTGAGACTGTGGAACTCTCTGCCGCATGATGTTGTAATGAGTGATTCACTACTAACATTTAAGCAGAGCCTGGACACCTTTCTTCAAAAATGTAATATTAGCAGTTATGTATATTAGATTTTATGACAGGGTGTTGATCCAGGGAACTAGTCTGATTGCCGGATGTGGAGTCAGGAAGGAAATTTTTTCCCCATTGGAACTTGTTTGCCACATTGGGTTTTTTTTGCCTTCCTCTGGATCAACATGTTAGGCTACGGGTTGAACTAGATGGACTTAGAGTCTCCCTTCAACCTTAAAAACTATGATACTATGATACTATGATGAATGCGCTGATAATCACCTGGTAATAAACACATCAGTATCAGTCACAGATCATTGTGGAATTCAGCTCTTTGTGATCTCTGGTTCGACCTTTAATATCCAATGTTCTTACCTTATATACAGTGACTGCTCCAATCCCCTCCTCCTGGATCTATCCCCCCGCTCCATGCCTCTAATGGAAAAAGACGACAGGGACCCCGGGTGCTGCTCTGCGAAGAGCCGCGATAAAACCGACACCAGGAGCCGCGCCCCGCCCATGTCCTGTAATGCGGTACAACATAATGTAACTGACAGACGTCACATGAAGCGAGATATAAGAGGAGTCGTATTACAATAATGAATTGCTTCATAGAAGAACACGAGACATCAGAATTACTAAAGGGAGTAACACATAGGAAATACCGCCACGAGCTGCACGTCCTGACCGCACTGGAGATTACCATTATGGCTAGATGGATATAGGAAAAAACAAAGAGGCTCCCCCCATAGACAGAGCATTGCACTCTCTCCCCCCCCACAGACAGAGCATTGCACTCTCCCCCCCATAGACAGAGCATCGCACTCTCCCCCCCACAGACAGAGCATTGCACTCTCCCCCCCATAGACAGAGCATTGCACTCTCCCCCCCCATAGACAGAGCATTGCACTCTCCCCCCCCCATAGACAGAGCATTGCACTCTCTCCCCCCCCATAGACAGAGCATTGCACTCTCCCCCCCCACAGACAGAGCATTGCACTCTCCCCCCCCACAGACAGAGCATTGCACTCTCCCCCCCCCATAGACAGAGCATTGCACTCTCTCCCCCCCCCATAGACAGAGCATTGCACTCTCCCCCCCCCACAGACAGAGCATTGCACTCTCCCCCCCCATAGACAGAGCATTGCACTCTCCCCCCCATAGACAGAGCATTGCACTCTCCCCCCCCCCATACACAGAGCATTGCACTCTCCCCCCCCCCCCATACACAGAGCATTGCACTCTCCCCCCCCATAGACAGAGCATTGCACTCTCCCCCCCACAGACAGAGCATTGCACTCTCCCCCCCCCCCATACACAGAGCATTGCACTCTCCCCCCCCCCCCATACACAGAGCATTGCACTCTCCCCCCCACAGACAGAGCATTGCACTCTCCCCCCCCCATACACAGAGCATTGCACTCTCCCCCCCCCCCCCATACACAGAGCATTGCACTCTCCCCCCCCCATAGACAGAGCATTGCACTCTCTCCCCTCCCCCCACAGACAGAGCATCGCACTCTCCCCCCCACAGACAGAACATTGCACCCCCCTCCAGAGTATTGCATCTTCATCAGATATGACCTCTTGTTACATCACACACCCAGGGCTGGAAACAGCAACTGCGCACTGACTGCCGGCAACTACAGGCTCCTCCCACACAAGAGGCCGGTCACATGGGCGTGACGTCAGCAGAGGTCCCTCTGGCCACTGGGATTTAGCATCTACCTATGGGGGTGTCAGCACTAGACCCCGCTTCTATTATATCTATTGTAATCCCCTCTGTGCCCACGTGCACTTAGAATAAACATTGTTTTTCTATCTGGAAAGGTTGGGCTGAAAACACCAGGCTGCATTATGAACACGCCCCATCACATGACCAGTGACGTCATACCGGTCAGGAGCCCGTACATTCTAGCACCTACTCTGCCGTTTTTTTCTTTTTTTCCTTTGCTTCTTGCTCCCAGATCTGCACTGATGAGGCCCCGCCCCGCCCCTTCCGGTGACGGTTTCCCATCAACTCCATTCTACACGTTACCGTGCGGCTCTGCAGGTGGGTGTTTCTCCATGTGTATGAGCACATATTGTATATAGGTGATATATGGAGATCAGGTATATAGGAGGCTGTGTGGGGCTTATACTGTATATAGCAGGCTGTGTGGGGGTTATACTGTATATAGAGAGGCTGTGTGGGGGCTTATACTGTATATAGGGAGGCTGTGTGGGGGCTTATACTGTATATAGGGAGGCTGTGTGGGGGTTATACTGTATATAGAGAGGCTGTGTGGGGGTTATACTGTATATAGAGAGGCTGTGTGGGGGCTTATACTGTATATAGAGAGGCTGTGTGGGGGCTTATACTGTATATAGAGAGGCTGTGGGGGATTATACTGTATATAGAGAGGCTGTGTGGGGGTTATACTGTATATAGAGAGGCTGTGTGGGGGCTTATACTGTATATAGGGAGGCTGTGTGGGGGCTTATACTGTATATAGAGAGGCTGTGTGGGGGCTTATACTGTATATAGGGAGGCTGTGTGGGGCTTATACTGTATATAGGGAGGCTGTGTGGGGGTTATACTGTATATAGAGAGGCTGTGTGGGGGCTTATACTGTATATAGAGAGGCTGTGTGAGGGCTTATACTGTATATAGAGAGGCTGTGTGGGGGTTATACTGTGTATAGAGAGGCTGTGTGGGGGTTATACTGTATATAGAGAGGCTGTGTGGGGGCTTATACTGTATATAGAGAGGCTGTGTGGGGGCTTATACTGTATATAGAGAGGCTGTGTGGGGGTTATACTGTATATAGAGAGGCTGTGTGGGGGTTATACTGTATATAGAGAGGCTGTGTGGGGGCTTATACTGTATATAGAGAGGCTGTGTGGGGGCTTATACTGTATATAGGGAGGCTGTGTGGGGGTTATACTGTATATAGAGAGGCTGTGTGGGGGCTTATACTGTATATAGAGAGGCTGTGTGAGGGCTTATACTGTATATAGAGAGGCTGTGTGGGGGTTATACTGTATATAGAGAGGCTGTGTGGGGGTTATACTGTATATAGAGAGGCTGTGTGGGGGCTTATACTGTATATAGAGAGGCTGTGTGGGGGCTTATACTGTATATAGGGAGGCTGTGTGGGGGTTATACTGTATATAGAGAGGCTGTGTGGGGGCTTATACTGTATATAGAGAGGCTGTGTGGGGGGTTATACTGTATATAGAGAGGCTGTGTGGGGGCTTATACTGTATATAGAGAGGCTGTGTGAGGGCTTATACTGTATATAGAGAGGCTGTGTGGGGGTTATACTGTATATAGAGAGGCTGTGTGGGGGCTTATACTGTATATAGAGGGGCTGTGTGGGGCTTATACTGTATATAGAGGGGCTGTGTGGGGCTTATACTGTATATAGAGGGGCTGTGTGGGGCTTATACTGTATATAGGGAGGCTGTGTGGGGGATTATACTGTATATAGAGGGGCTGTGTGGGGCTTATACTGTATATAGGGAGGCTGTGTGGGGGTTATACTGTATATAGAGAGGCTGTGTGGGGGCTTATACTGTATATAGGGAGGCTGTGTGGGGGTTATACTGTATATAGAGAGGCTGTGTGGGGGCTTATACTGTATATAGAGAGGCTGTGTGGGGGTTATACTGTATATAGAGAGGCTGTGTGGGGGCTTATACTGTATATAGAGAGGCTGTGTGGGGGCTTATACTGTATATAGAGAGGCTGTGTGGGGGCTTATACTGTATATAGAGAGGCTGTGTGGGGGCTTATACTGTATATAGGGAGGCTGTGTGGGGTCTTATACTGTATATAGAGAGGCTGTGTGGGGCTTATACTGTATATAGAGAGGCTGTGTGGGGGCTTATACTGTATATAGAGAGGCTGTGTGGGGGCTTATACTGTATATATGAGGCTTTGTGGGGGCTTATACTGTATATAGGAGGCTGTGTGGGGCTTATACTGTATATAGAGAGGCTGTGTGGGGGGGCTTATACTGTATATAGGAGGCTGTGTGGGGCTTATACTGTATATAGAGAGGCTGTGTGGGGGCTTATACTGTATATAGAGAGGCTGTGTGGGGGGTTATACTGTATATAGAGAGGCTGTGTGGGGGCTTATACTGTATATAGAGAGGCTGTGTGAGGGCTTATACTGTATATAGAGAGGCTGTGTGGGGGTTATACTGTATATAGAGAGGCTGTGTGGGGGCTTATACTGTATATAGGAGGCTGTGTGGGGGCTTATACTGTATATAGGGAGGCTGTGTGGGGGCTTATACTGTATATAGGAGGCTGTGTGGGGGCTTATACTGTATATAGGAGGCTGTGGGGCTTATACTGTATATAGAGAGGCTGTGTGGGGGCTTATACTGTATATAGAGAGGCTGTGTGGGGGCTTATACTGTATATAGAGAGGCTGTGTGGGGGCTTATACTGTATATAGAGAGGCTGTGTGGGGGCTTATACTGTATATAGGAGGCTGTGTGGGGGCTTATACTGTATATAGAGAGGCTGTGTGGGGGCTTATACTGTATATAGAGAGGCTGTGTGGGGGCTTATACTGTATATAGAGAGGCTGTGTGGGGGCTTATACTGTATATAGAGAGGCTGTGTGGGGGCTTATACTGTATATAGAGAGGCTGTGTGGGGGCTTATACTGTATATAGAGAGGCTGTGTGGGGGTTATACTGTATATAGAGAGGCTGTGTGGAGGGTTATACTGTATATAGAGAGGCTGTGTGGAGGGTTATACTGTATATAGAGAGGCTGTGTGGAGGCTTATACTGTATATAGGGAGGCTGTGTGGGGGCTTATACTGTATATAGGGAGGCTGTGTGGGGGCTTATACTGTATATAGGGAGGCTGTGTGGGGGCTTATACTGTATATAGGGAGGCTGTGTGGGGGCTTATACTGTATATAGGGAGACTGTGTGGGGGCTTATACTGTATATAGAGAGGCTGTGTGGGGGCTCATACTGTATATAGAGAGGCTGTGTGGGGCTTATACTGTATATAGAGAGGCTGTGTGGGGGTTATACTGTATATAGAGAGGCTGTGTGGGGGTTATACTGTATATAGAGAGGCTGTGTGGAGGGTTATACTGTATATAGAGAGGCTGTGTGGAGGGTTATACTGTATATAGAGAGGCTGTGTGGAGGCTTATACTGTATATAGGAGGCTGTGTGGGGGCTTATACTGTATATAGAGAGGCTGTGTGGGGGCTTATACTGTATATAGAGAGGCTGTGTGGGGGCTTATACTGTATATAGGGAGACTGTGTGGGGGCTTATACTGTATATAGGGAGACTGTGTGGGGGCTTATACTGTATATAGAGAGGCTGTGTGGGGGTTATACTGTATATAGAGAGGCTGTGTGGAGGGTTATACTGTATATAGAGAGGCTGTGTGGAGGGTTATACTGTATATAGAGAGGCTGTGTGGAGGCTTATACTGTATATAGGGAGGCTGTGTGGGGGCTTATACTGTATATAGGGAGGCTGTGTGGGGGCTTATACTGTATATAGGGAGGCTGTGTGGGGGTTATACTGTATATAGAGAGGCTGTGTGGGGGTTATACTGTATATAGAGAGGCTGTGTGGGGGCTTATACTGTATATAGAGAGGCTGTGTGGGGGCTTATACTGTATATAGAGAGGCTGTGTGGGGGTTATACTGTATATAGAGAGGCTGTGTGGAGGCTTATACTGTATATAGAGAGGCTGTGTGGAGGCTTATACTGTATATAGGGAGGCTGTGTGGGGGCTTATACTGTATATAAGGAGGCTGTGTGGGGGCTTATACTGTATATAGAGAGGCTGTGTGGGGGCTTATACTGTATATAGAGAGGCTGTGTGGGGGCTTATACTGTATATAGAGAGGCTGTGTGGGGCTTATACTGTATATAGGAAGCTGTGTGGGGGCTTATACTGTATATAGGAGGCTGTGTGGGGCTTATACTGTATATAGGAGGCTGTGTGGGGCTTATACTGTATATAGAGAGGCTGTGTGGGGCTTATACTGTATATAGAGAGGCTGTGTGGGGGCTTATACTGTATATAGGGAGGCTGTGTGGGGGCTTATACTGTATATAGAGAGGCTGTGTGGGGGCTTATACTGTATATAGAGAGGCTGTGTGGGGGCTTATACTGTATATAGGATATACAGTGTATCCACCCATATCCTGTCCACCGCCATTAACTTGAGAACGGCGGTAGCTATAGGCATAGAAGTGATGTCTAGGTATAGTAAAGTAGCCATGCGCTACGCATTGAAACCACCTATAGCGCCACCTGGTGGAAAACGGACTTAGCATTTTTATCTCAAACGGAACGAGATAGAAAAAAAAAAGTGAATTACAAAGTTGTAGGGCATCATCAGTTCAATATGAATGGACATCTTGCATACAGAAATGCTATGATTAGAACATGTAAAACTCATAAGGCTGCGGACGTGAAGCGATACCTCATGGAGACCTTCCTACAAGTCATTGGGTATGGTGGCTGCATGGAGTGGCCTCCACGCTCACCGGACCTGACCACACTGGACTTCTTTCTGTGAGGTCACATCAATCGGCAGGTGTATGCGACCCCTCCACCAACATTGCAGGACCTATGACAACGTGTCACCTACCATATTGCACAACGTGCAGCAAGATACAGTATGCTGTGCAGAGTCCCGATGTGCATTGCAGCTGACGGGGGACACTTTGAGCATCAAAGTTAAATGAGCGCCATATGTGTGACCAGCATTCAATGTTTTAGGGGGGGGGGGGTCACGGGTTTCATATCATAGCATTTCTGTATGCAAGATGTCGATTCGTATTGAATTGATGATGCCCTAGAAAGAAAAGTCCAATGGGGTCGGGTCAGGTGAGCGGAGGCCACTCCACACAGTCACCATACCCAATGACTTGTAGGAAGGTCTCCATGAGGTATCGCTTCACGTCCGCAGCCTTATGAGTTTTACTCGTTCCAATCATAGCTTTTCTGTATGCAAGGCGTCGATTCGTATTGAATTGATGATGCCCTACAATTTTGTAATTCACTTTTTTTCTCTCTCTCGTTCAGTTTTCAAGATAAAAATGCTAACTCCGTTGTTTTCCACCAGGTGGCGCTATAGGTGGTTTAATTGCGTAGCGCAGGGCTACTTTACTATACCTAGACACCATTTCTATGCCTTTAGCTGTCGCCGTTCTCAAGTTAATGGCGGTGGACTGGATATGGGTGGACACACTGTATAGGGAGCTACAGTGCCTTGTGAAAGTATTCTTTCCCTTCGCATTTTTTATGTTTTGCGACCTGACAACCTGGAATTTCCCTGTGTTTTCAGGGTTACCATCAGGTCATGTACAGAACCTGCCAACAACTGTGAACATTTGGTTTTCTTTTTATTGTGAAGCAAATAAGAAATAGGACAAAATAACTGAAAGTTTCACTTTGCATAACTATTCACCCCCTAAAGTCAGTACTTTGTGGAGCCTCCTTTTATGGTTATTACAGCTACAACTCACTTTGGATAAGTCTCTCTGATCTTTCCAAATTTTGCCACTGGGATTTTTCCTCAAGACAAAACTGCTCAATCTTTTTGAAGTTAGGCTGCTTTCACTCTACGTCTTTTTAACATGCGTCCTGAACGGTTTTTTGCTGCAAAAGCGGATCCTGCTTTTACAGCAAAAAATGCATGCAAACGCATGTCTTATTTTGCAGGATCCTGTCACTGGATGTTTAGGGGCGGGCATTGGAGTCATGTGATCGGGAGTGAGGGGAACTAAACGTGCCAGACTGGGAGCCGACATCTGACAGCTGCGAGGCTCGTAACCAAGGTAAACATCGGGTATACTTGCTTGGATACCCGATATTTACTTTGGTTACGAGCGTCTGCAGCTGCTAGGAGCCGGGCTCCCTGCACACGTTACCAACGTAAACATCGGGTAACTAAGATAAGTGGTTACCCGATATTTACCTTGGTTACGAGTGTCCGCAGCTCTCAGGTGGGGGAGAGGGAGGGGGAGAGACAGAGAGAGAGGGGGAGAGAGACAGATGGAGGAGAGAGAGAGACTGATCACAGAGGCTGGCTTCTGGGCATGCTCAGTAGAGCAAGCAGGATCCTGTCTATCAGCATGCCAGCGTTCACATGCGTTTGCGTGCTGTTTAGTCAGGATCCAGCAATTTGCAGAAGTTGGATGCAGCTCAAAAACGCTACAAGTAGCGTTTTTGAAAGATGTTAAAAAACTGCAAGTCGCTGGATCCTCACTATAACGCACGCAAACGCAGGTGAACGCATGTTGACGCGAGTCCATTGCAAATGCATTGAAATGAAAACGCATTTGCACTGGATCCGTTTCTGTGTTAAAAAAACGTTCAGGACGCATGTTAAAAAGACATAGTGTGAAAGCAGCCTTAGCTGTTTCCTCTGGTGAGCAGCGTCTTCACGTCTGACCACAGATTCTCCATTCCTCTGGTGAGCAGCGTCTTCACGTCTGACCACAGATTCTCCATTCCTCTGGTGAGCAGCGTCTTCACGTCTGACCACAGATTCTCCATTCCTCTGGTGAGCAGCGTCTTCACGCCTGACCACAGATTCTCCATTCCTCTGGTGAGCAGCGTCTTCACGTCCGACCACAGATTCTCCATTCCTCTGGTGAGCAGCGTCTTCACATCTGACCACACAATCTCCATTCCTCTGGTGAGCAGTGTCTTCACGTCTGACCACAGATTCTCCATTCCTCTGGTGAGCAGCGTCTTCACGTCTGACCACAGATTCTCCATTCCTCTGGTGAGCAGCGTCTTCACGTCTGACCACAGATTCTCCATTCCTCTGGTGAGCAGCGTCTTCACGTCTGACCACAGATTCTCCATTCCTCTGGTGAGCAGCGTCTTCACATCTGACCACAGAATCTCCATTCCTCTGGTGAGCAGTGTCTTCACGTCTGACCACAGATTCTCCATTCCTCTGGTGAGCAGCGTCTTCACGCCTGACCACAGATTCTCCATTCCTCTGGTGAGCAGCGTCTTCACATCTGACCACAGAATCTCCATTCCTCTGGTGAGCAGCGTCTTCACGTCTGACCACAGATTCTCCATTCCTCTGGTGAGCAGTGTCTTCACGTCTGACCACAGATTTTCCATTGGATTAAGGCCTGGGCTGTGACTCGGCCGCTCCAATACATATACACATTTTCCCTTATACCCTCCAGTGTGGCTTTAGCAATAACTTTTTGTCATTGTCTTGTTGGAAGATGAATCTCCATCCCAGTCTCAAATCACTGACAGACTGGAGCAGGTTTTACTCAAGAATATCCCTGTATTTTGCACCATCCATCTTCCCCTGGGCTTGGACCATTTTCCCTGTCCCTGGTGCCGAAAACATCCCCACAGCATGATGCTTCCACCACCATGTTTCACTGTGGGGATGGTGTTCTGAGTTGATTAGCTGTTTTGGTTTGGTGCGAGACATTGCATTTACCTTGGTGGCCAAAAAGTTCAATTTTGGTCTCATCTGACCACAACACCTTCCTCCATACATTTGGGGAGTCTCCCACGTCTTTTGATAAACTGAAAACAAGCCTTCTAATTTTTGGTTTTAAGTAAAGGTTTTTTCTTGTCACTCTTCCATAAATGCCAGGTCATGTGGAGTGTACGGCTTATTGTGGTTGTATGGATATATGCTCCAGTCTCTGCTTGGGAACTCTGTAGCTTCTGCAGGGTTACCTTTGGTCTCTGTGCTGCCTCTCTGATTAATGCCTTCATTGCCTGGGCTCAGGGTCATTCCATGGTAAGTTACGTTACAGTCACAAGCCAAAAACTGAATAATGGCTACAGACTGTTCTTTGAAGGCAGGCACAAAAATAAGTGAATGTATATTGTACATTGAACTATTCTCAATAGACTTCAACAGTTTCATTTTTCAACAATACAAATTAAATACAATGTTACTTGGTAACTTCCGTTACACAAAACTTAACGTAAGTTACCAAGTAAAAACGTATTTTATATTTAATTTGTATTGTTGAAAAATCAAACTGTTGAAATCTATTGAGAACAGTTCAATGTACAATATACAGTCACTCATTTAGTGCCTGCCTTCAAAGAACAGTCTGTAGCCATTATTAACTCAGTTTTTGGCTTGTGACTGTAACGTAAGTTACCATGGAATGATCCCTGAGAGTTTGGTGGGCGGCCTGTCTTGGCAGGTTTGTTGTAGTAACATTTTCTTTCCATTTTATGATTAGAACCCAACCCTGACTTTTATTTCTCAACACTTTGTCTCTGACTTGTTTTGAAATCTCCTTGGTCTTCATTGTGTTGTTTGTGCCGCCGGCACAGACAGGAAAACATCGCGATGCTGCAGGGATTGTGGCCGGCTCCACACAGTGCCGCCGGAACAGGCAGGAGGACATCGCGATGCTGCGTGGAGCGAGGAAAGGTGAGTATAAACGTATATATTTTTTTTTTTTTTGTGTGCCACAGGATGCAGGACATAGAGCAGGATGATGGCGTATATCGCAGGATGATGGCGTATATCGCAGGATGATGGCGTATATAGCAGGATGATGGCGTATATAGCAGGATGGGGGAATATAGCAACAGGGCTGTGGAGTCGGAGCTCATTTTGGTGGAGTCGGTATAAAATACTCCGACAATATATAATAAATTGGGGACAGGAGTGCAATGCAGAATGTGCTGAATATTTTTTCATAGCAATTTGGGAAAGTTATGAAATGTCCTATAAATGGCTGTTCTATTCCTGATCTAAGGCTACATTCACACACAGCGTTTTTGCTGCATTTTTTTGAGGATACTTTTGCCAGCTGCAAAAGCAGATCAGCTTTTTAAAAAACTGCATCACCTGAAAGGTTTTTGAGCTCATAAATAATGCTTTCAATAGCAAAAGCAGATTAGAAAAACACCACAAACTGACAGCTCATTCTTTGTGATGATCCTCACAATATTATGTGTCTGAATGTCCTATCTTTTCACCCATTGCCTTTGCTGGGATGCCAGAGTCACTGCATTTCACTGAATTATTTTGCCATCAATGTTCAATATGTTTGTGACAAAGAAATTGTTAGCAAGACACTGGCAGTAAAAGATACTAAAGCTCATCACACCAGCCAGTTTCTCCAGGCCTTAGTGGAAAAAGTTCTGCAAGATTACAAACTCAAAAAAGAACATTTTATTTCTATTGTAAAGGACAATGCTTCAAACATAAGTACAATTAAACTGATGAATGAGAGTAATGAACCGCATCTAGAAGAAAATTTAGAATTCAGTATGTGTGAGATGGAGCCACAGCGCTGTTCATGTAACTGAGGAACAAACAGATATTACAACAGAAGAACAGCAAAATGATACTTTAGGATTAGATGATCTTGTTGAAGCTGCTTCAAAACACTTTCATATTCATCACATGCGCTGTGTTGTGCACACGCTGCAGCTGGAAACAAGAGAGAGTCTGCAAGGGGGTCCCCGATTTCACACATCCGGCTTTTCACCGGTTTGGCGGATGCGGCGCACTCCAGTACAGTGTATACAGTACAGTGGCGGCGCGACAAACGCCGGTCACATGCTGTCATGTGACCCGTAAGTTGCTGTGCTGCCACTGTACTCTATAGTACTGTACTGGCGTGTGCCGCATCCGCCAATCCGGCAAAAAGCCGGATGTGTGAATCTGGGCGGACATGCTGGAAATCTGATTGGAAAAGGTAAGGAAATTGGTTATTGCCGCCAGAACCCTTAAAATGTATTCTATCTTGAAGAGACGTGCTGGGAAAGGGGCAATTGTTGATCAAGCCACTCGGTGAGGCAGCACTTATTTAATGACTGAGCAATTGCTTGAACTAAAATCATTTTTCCCTCACCCTATGACGGCACCACGAGAGAGGATCCGCCCATCCAGGACAGGAAACCATCAGGTTAAAAAGGGGCGGTCCTCTCGCCACTTCAGTTTTGGTTTCCTGTCCTGGACGGATACCTCAGGTTGCGGCCCTGGAGGGCCGTGGATCTTCTAGCAACTGTTACCTGGTCCCGACGGGCGGTTCTGGCGGCGGCACGGGTTCTGCCTCGCTCCGTTCGGGTGCCTGGAGGCGCCATGGCGGACCCCCGGGGGTTGCGTCCATGAGCGGGTGGTGCGCATCAGGCGGCAGGTAAGTAAAGCAGCCGGCCGGTCCTTCCAGGGCGGCGGGGCTGCTCGCGGCCGCGTGTGCTGCACGCCGCCGCCATCTTGGGGGCGTGTTTTGCGTGCGGGCGTTGCGCATGCGCGGCAGCCGCACCTGACATGCGCTGACGTCGGCGGTGACGTCAGACCCTGGAAGTGGGTCCGGAGGCACGGGAGGGGACGTACTCCAGTGCTCCAGCGCTCAGTTTAAAAACGGAGCTCTGAGCTGGAGGAACGTGCTACCGTCCTCCTGCATAACGGAGGTGTTTGTTACCATAGCAAAGGCCTTAGGAATATGGACAAGGATGTGCACCGCGAGGAGGACCGGCACTCGGTGCGTGAGTCCTCCTCCCCTCCTGCTAGCAAGAAGGTGGTGAAACCACCGGAGCGTCGCAGGATCGACTCTGGCTCTGATGCCAGCTTATCCAGCAAGCGTGGCACCCGGGCCACTAAACAGACCCGAGATGCATCTAACGGCAAAGGCGCCTCCAGAGGGAAGACTTTGATGAAAGCTCCTTCCCCAGAACCGATGCCGAACCTTCATCTCCTATGGGTGAGTGGTCTTCAGGCATGTGTACCTGTTGTTCATTGTTTTCCTGGTGTTGTGTCTCCCCTCCGTCCCTGTCATGCATAGGTTAAAAAAACACGGAAGTGTACGGCCAAATCGAATAACAGGGAATGCGCCCTCTGTAACCGGGAACTGGTTCCGTCCTGGTCCAAACGGCTCTGCAAGGACTGTATCCAACAGACCATTTCTGATGAGACTCCTGGGTTTGCTAGTGATCTTCGTGCCATCATCCGGTCCGAAGTCCAGAGTTCTCTGCAGTCCCTGAAAGAGCCTCCTCGTAAGCGGCATAGACAGGCCTCCCCCGGCCTCACCATCCAGTCGATCCGAGGGAGAGTGTGGGTCTTCTGGCTCTGCGTCTTCTTCCTCTGACAGTGAGGCTGACGTCCACCAATGTTTCCCAGTAGAAGGCACGAGCAAATTGATTAAAGCTGTCAGGGACACTATGGGCATTACTGAGGAGAAATTGCAGCCTTCAGTCCAAGATGTGATGTATGGATCGGAAGGCGGATGTCTTCCTTAAAACCGCATGGCAGTCCTCCGCAGGTGCTCTCCGGCCTGCCATTGCAGCTACATGTACGGCACGGTCTCTGGCGATGTGGTTGTCCGAACTAGAGGAGAAGCTGAGAGCCAAGGTTCCTCGGGACAAGATTATTTCTTCTCTGCCCCGGCTGCAGGGAGCTGCGGCTTTCATCTCAGATGCGTCAGCAGATTCCACTCGACTAGCTGCTAAGATTGCGGCCCTTTCTAATGCGGCTCGTCGGGCCTTATGGTTGAAATGTTGCCCGGGGGATCTACAGGTTAAGTCTAAATTGTGTTCCATTCCCTGTCAGGGCGAGTTTCTTTTTGGATCGGTTCTGGATGATGTTCTTGAGAAGGCGGGAGACAGAAAAAGGAACTTTCCGACCCCGTCCTTTCCCTCCTTCAAGCGATCCTTTCGTAAGAAGCAATTCACCCGTAAGTTCACCCCAAGGAATAGGAGTACCTGGTCGGATCGAAAGAAGGAGGATAAGGGGTTCTTGTTCAGGGGCCCTTCCCAATCCAAGAAGTCTTCCCAATGACTCCCTTCCCCAGGTGGGGGGGAGATTGACCTACTGTCTTCCGGCCTGGGAACGTATTTGTTCGAGCCCGTGGATTCTCAATATCATCCGATCAGGTCTGACATTTCCATTCTGCAGTGTTCCTCCCAGGCGCTTTCTCCAGACATCCCCGAGGACGTCCCCGAGCGAACATGCCTTGGAGGGGGAAATGACGTCCCTATTGCGCCGGGCTGTCCTGACGGACGTCCCATTGGCGGAAAGGGGAGAGGGGTTCTACTCCCCTCTTTTTCTGGTCGGAAAACCGGACGGCTCCTTTCGGGTCATCATAAACCTCAAAGGCCTGAACAGCCACCTGCAAATCCTGTCCTTCAAGATGGAATCAATGAAGTCCACAATCAAGTCTCTCTACCCGAATTGTCATATGGCTGTCCTTGATTTGAAGGACGCGTATTATCATGTTCCCATCGCTCCTCCCTTCCAGCAATATCTCAGGGTGGCGGTGATGCTCGACGGGTCGGTGCGTCATCTACAGTTCAGGGCCTTACCATTTGGCCTGGCAATTGCGCCCCGTATCTTCACGAAGCTCGTCCTGGAAATCACTGCCCACCTGCGGGAAGACAGAATTCTCATTATCCCGTATCTCGACGACTTCCTCGTGGTGGGGGATTCAGCGAACCATTGTACTACCGTGCTTCAGACTGTCTGCTCAAAGCTGGAAGGTCTCGGCTGGATTTTGAACAGGGAGAAGTCGAGGATGCTTCCAGCCACGGTGCAAGTCTTTTTGGGACTTACTTTGGACTCTCTCGTTCAGGAATGTCGTCTACCACCTTCCAAAGTGGAGAAGATTCGCTCTCTGGTGCAGCAGGCGGTGGCGGTTCCGTACATGTCCCTGCGACGGGCTATGTCTCTTCTGGGCTCGCTGACATCTACTCTCCCTGCAGTTTTATGGGCTCAAGGACATACCAGAGCCCTCCAGTGGGACATTTTGGGACATCAGTCGTCTCTGGGGGACAGGTTGAACAATCTGATTACTCTGAGCTCCAGCTCCATCGCCTCCCTTCACTGGTGGCTGGTTCCTGTGCACCTCACAAGGGGAGTCCCATGGTCTGTCCCGGTGTCCCGAATTGTGACCACGGATGCCAGTATGTCCGGATGGGGGGGCTCACCTGCTGGACCGTCCGATTCAAGGTCTCTGGTCACCCAGGGAGGCAGCTTCCTCCTCCAATACCAGAGAGCTGCTGGCTGTGGAACGGGCCCTGACTGGACTTCTCCCTTCACTGACTGTCCGACAACATCCGGGTATGGTGACCAATCAGGTGACGGTGGCTTATCTGAACCATCAGGGGGGCACAAGATCCAGGTCCCTTATGATGATAGCCGACAGGATTCTGCTACTAGCAGAAACTCACCTTCTGTCCCTCACTGCTGTTCACATCAGGGGGAAAGACAACCTCGCGGCGGATTTTCTGAGTCGCACTCGCCTGCGCAAGGGGGAGTGGGAGCTCAACCCGTCCGTCTTCAACCTCATCACGGCCAGGTGGGTGGTTCCAGCCATCGACCTTTTTTCCACCAAACTGAACAGGTAGGTTCCTCAGTTCTGCTCTCTCAATCCCAAGGAACGTCCGTATGCTGTGGACGCCCTGTCAATCCCGTGGGACTTTCCCCTAGCTTATGTATTTCCCCCACTGGTCCTTCTCCGCGCAGTCCTGAAAAAAATCAGGGACGACGGGGCCAGAGTCCTTCTGATTGCTCCCTTCTGGCCAAAGCGACCATGGTTTTTTTGGCTGGTTTGGATGTCTCTGACCGACCCGTGGGTCCTCCCAGAACTTCCGAATCTCCTGTCCCAGGGACCTGTGTGCCATCCTCCGACTGTCAAGTTGCACCTTGGCATGGAATTTGAGAGGGCGTTACTGATCAGTAAGGGGTTTTCCCCCAATTTAGTTTCCACACTGTTGGGTTGTAGAAAGCCTGTGACGACCAAGATCTACTGTAGAACTTGGAAAAAGTTCTTATCTTCCTAGGGGGCTAGTGTAACTGGGGAGGTTCCCATCGGTCCCATCCTGGAGTTCCTGCAGTGCGGGTTGGACAAGGGGTTGGCGGTTAGCACACTCAAGGTCCAGATCTCCGCATTAGCGGCACTCTACAATTATGATGTCGCGGGGAACCCTTGGGTGGCTCGGTTTATCAGGGCTAGTTCACGCCAGCGTCCTAGACGGGTAGTCTCCCTCCCCCCTTGGGACCTTAACCTGGTTTTGGGGGCCCTGACGAATCCTCCGTTCGAGCCCCTTGACTCCATATCTGTTAAATGTCTTTCCCTTAAGACGGTCCTCCTGGTAGCCCTGACCTCGGCCCGTAGAATTAGCGACATTCAGGCCCTTTCTATTGACCCGCCTTACACTCAAATTCTGGACGATAGGGTAGTTTTGCGCTCTGACCCTGCGTACTTCCCCAAGGTTGTTTCTCGGTTTCATACGTCCCAGGAGATTGTATTGCCATCCTTTTGTACTAACCCGACGCGTGCGGAGGAAAGGCGTTGGCATTGTCTGGATGTACGTCGTTGTCTCATCCAGTATCTTCTTGTCACCAGTTCCTGGAGGAGGGACAAGTCTCTGTTTGTCTCTTTCCAGGGGCCTCAAAAGGGGGTTAAGTGTTCCAAATCCATGCTGGCCAGGTGGATTAGGGACGCCATTGAGTTAGCTTACACGGCTAGGGGTGCTGCTGTTCCGGTGGGTCTGAAGGCACATTCCACGCGGGCTGTAGCTTTATCTTGGGCAGAACGGGCAGATGTTTCCATTGCTCAAATTTGTAAAGCTGCCACATGGTCCTCACCCTCGACCTTTTATAAGCATTATAGGTTGGATCTTTCCTTCTCCGACCTCACCATTGGGAGGCGTGTTCTACAGGCTGTGGTCCCTCCCTAATTTTTCTTTCGCTGTAATTCTCTCGTGGTGCCGTCATAGGGTGAGGGGAAAAATACGTCATTACTTACCGGTAATGTGTTTTTTCCGAACCCATGACGGCACCCTTATATTCCCACCCTGCACTGGGGATTGTTGGTTGGTTCACCTTCCTTTCTTCCTTCTTCCACAAATTTTTCTGGTGGTGGCCTTCTACTAACCTGTAGTTTTTT